>NC_089790.1:31826653-31974153 GCF_040412425.1 Macrobrachium rosenbergii
GTTTTCCACCTTGTAAGAGGGTTGGCGTCATATCAGTAAATCTGTCCGGTTCTCGGCAAGTGTTTAAGCTCAGGGTCGACAACTGGCGGATCATTAAACTAGGAGGCATGTTTCTACTACTACTTATATTATTATTAATATAATAAAGTTCACCAACGAAATCAGTTTCCACTCCGGCGGTTACCTAAATATCCACAGCACACCATCGATGGATAAATACAGAAAATAAACAATAACGCAAAAATAGCAGGAATGTTCTTGTTAACTTTCATTATTCAGATGGAATACTCTGAGATATGTTCCTAACATAATCATGAGAAAATATCAACATTTATATATATATATATATATATATATATATATATATATATATATATATATATATATATATATATATATATATATATATATATATATATATATTGTTAAAAGCAATTGCCTTTGTGGCGTCAATAACTTTCTTGCAGATATCTTCATCCCCTGGAGTTTATCTGATTCTCGTCAATTTCACGAGAAATTGACGAACGAGAATCGGGAAAAATCTCAACAGTATGAAGGTACCTGCAAGAAACTTATTGATGCCACTAAGGCAATTGCTTTTAACGAAAATTGTACAAGAGAAAAACTATTCCCTAAAAGGTATATAAAGTATATATATATATATATATATATATATATATATATATATATATATATATATATATATATATATATATATATATATACATGTATATATGATATAAAATATAAGCTGAGCATATGGGAAGATCTTTGGCCTTCACTCTAAGGTATCAATCTCACAGGTAACGACGTTTGCACGCACTAAAATGGTTTTATACTCCTTTAACCTTATTTGCACTCTTATTTGTAAACGCGAGTTTTTTGTTCTATACTGAGTGCTTGAGAATGCCTTACGGTGAAGGCAAAACATTTTAAAGTAGGTTGTTTCATTTTCCTCGAAGCTATATACTTGTTTATATATATACAGTATATATATAAATACATGTATGTATATATATACATACATACATGTATATATACACATACACACATACAGTATACATATACATACATACATAAATATATATATATATATATATATTATATATACACATAATATATATTATATATATATATAATATATATATTAAAAATGTTACAAAATAAACACACGTATGCACCAATATCATTAATCACAAAAAAGGAGAGAGAGAGAGAGAGAGAGAGAGAGAGAGAGAGAGAGAGAGAGAGAGAGAGAGAGAGAGAGAGAGAGAGAGAGAGATTTTAAACTGAATGAACTGCACTTTGTAGGGAATGCACAGAGGAAAAGGATTAAGGAGCGTCTCTTGAGGAGATTAAGTTCGAGTAACACGGCCTTGAACAACAATACTAAAGGGATTTGGGAATTGGCACAAATATTCTGTGAGGTAAAATAGATCGAAGGGGCATAAATCTCATAACTTCACGTTGTAAGTGCAGATGCAAATGAAAACACGGAAAATTTCATGTCTGAACTTCATATTTGGAACCAACAGCATCTTTGAAACATCCTCCATGCACATCAATTGTTAACGAAAATCAGATTCAAAATGTCTTGTTCACAAGAGGCATACATAAAACTGCCAAATCAAAACTCGTATTTACACAGCCCATTCACGCAAAACCTTTATTCATTCCAAACTTAGAATAAAAACGTACTTAATGCCTTTTTGCATATGATTAATGCCCATACAAAGTAGGAGAATATCAAATTGTATGAGTAGCCCACAGACAAAACGTTCCGCTAAGGGTTTCTGCTAATCTAATTGGTAGCGTAAATGCTACTCATTTTCTAGAGTAGTTACCAAAATCGGGAATTAGTATACAGGCAATATAACAAAGAACAATAATTTAATATATCTTTAGTATACATCCAGACCACGAATTTACTTATTGAAAACCAGAAATTTCTTCCTGTTGTTTACCTAATATATATATATATATATATATATATATATATATATATATATATATATATATATATATATATATATATATATATAGATATAAAGAGAGAGAGAGAGAGAGAGAGAGAGAGAGAGAGAGAGAGAGAGAGAGAGAGAGAGAGAGAGAGAGAGAGAGATAGATAGATATATAGTATGTATATATATATATATATATATATATATATATATATATATATATATATATATATATATATATATATATATATATATATATATATATATGAGAGAGAGAGAGAGAGAGAGAGAGAGAGAGAAGAATTTCATTTCTCTTCATCACAGTCACCACTTGCTTTTCCCCTTTAGAGGGATGGCGCCAGTAGGTTTGACGGTCCCACGCCCTTTTCGTATCCACAACAATTGGTTCTTAGCCACGTAAAAGAAGTCTAATCCTTCGGGCCAGCCCTAGGAGAGCTGTTAATCAGCTCAGTGGTCTGGTTAAACTAAGGTTTACTTACTTAACTGATGTAAAAAAAATCATTAAAACCATCCTTGAATGCATAAAAGCGCATCGTTATATGTAAATACCTACACATACGAAATTTTTTTCTCTCTTACACACACACACACATACATACATACACCCACAGACACACACATGTATGTATATAACAGCATGCAGATATAAAAACCAGTACCATTGCATGTAATTTACGTAAATTTCCTATTTCACAGGTACGTCTTAGTTTGCCTTGTTCACAAGACTATAATAAGATGCCAACTCTCTGCGTTTCGCCGTAAGTAGATAACTAATTGTTTAAAAAGTACAATATTTATGTGTATATATATATACTAGCTGACCAACCCGGCGCTTCCCAGAAAAACTCTGAAGCACTCAGAAAAATTTTCCTACATCTAATTTGAATTGTTTTGTTATGTAAAGAATATGTACTATCACTGAAAATGCTTTACTTTCCCGTAATTAATAATTCTGTCTTGAATTCATTAAAGAAGACACTCTGCTCGGGGAAAAGGTGACAGTGTCATACAGACTTCTGCAACGAACAGAAATTCGCGTATGCCGAAAGGTTAGTGTAAAGAGGTTCGCTCATGGAAATGAATTGCGGATAAATCGCAATTGACGAAAAGAATGTCACGTCAGTGATCGTATCAAGTCATAATTAAATGCGAAAATCACACAGGAACTCCTTCACCGTCAGGAAACCCAGTACTAACGTTAGCCTTCCTCCCTGGCCCCCCCCCTCTCTCTCTCTCTCTCTCTCTCTCTCTCTCTCTCTCTCTTTCAGTCAGCTCAGAATTTAACAGAATGATTTCACAGCCAAAACGAAAAAACAACTGCAACTAATGAAAGACATGTCGGCAGGTCTACGGGGATGAAGTGAGGTTTGGGCATTTGCACAACTTCAGTTTGCCAGGGACCGTTCAGTCGCCTAAATATCACCTCGTTTTCAAGACTGGTATGCGATCGTTATCGCATAAAACCTAAATGGTACGCTGTCAACTTGACAAAAAACTTCAGAATATCCATAAGTTATTAACATACAGTGTCCGTAGGCTATATAAATATTAAATTATTATCACGATGGTAATTTTAGACACCGTAAAAAGAGATGCAACGCGTTCCAGTTTCCTCTGGCGTTTCTGAGGGAAAGTGTAGGCTGAAGTCTGAGTGGTCCAATATAGAAACTGTCAATATATGGTAATTTTTTTGTGGATTAAGTACTTAGATATGATGATGGTAATACCTCGAGGTACTTAAGAATTTGTATTTTATTGGCAAGGCATAATTAAGATAAGTTTGGCATAAGATGAACACTGAAAAAATGTGGCAGTTTCGTCGCGAGCAATTTTTTAATGAGGGGGTAATTTTGTCACAAAAGCATTTGGTCTGACTGGTGTGGTGGTAGAAGTTATATTCTGAATTACATTGCTTTATGACTGAATGGAAGTAACTATAATACAGTCAAACACATCTGCGTAATTTTCTGGATACGTCACCCAAGATGCTGGTGACTCCCATAGTGTTACTGAAGAAAAGGTGAACAATATCGGTAACGAAAATTTAATTTGTTTTGTCCGTGTTTGTATGTCTGTCACGGTGTATGGGTTTGATTTTGAGTTATAAACCTTTCTGGGGTGACATAGAGGCCGTGTGCAAAATTGTGTCTAGGTCTGTCAAGCGGTTCGGATTTCTATAACGTTCAAACATACAATCATTCACACACACACACACACACACACACACACACATATATATATATATATATATATATATATATATATATATATATATATATAGATAGATATACATTAATTACTAGGCTACCTAGCACTTATGTATGTTAATTATACTTCGGAACTCTGTACACGCTATAATGTTATGTACAAGACAAAAGATATTTTCAAAAATGCCTACCGCACTGGCAAGTGATGAATACCTAGAATGATAATATTACCGTTCTGGCGAGTGATAAACAATTATAATTATATATTACTTAAAAATAGCTATGATAATCATGTACTAGTCCACACGGAGATTTGCACATTAATAAAACCTAATAAAGTATCGTCTTTGTTATATAAGTTGCCTTGTTTTGTTATTTGGTTTAAAGTAAAGCTGTGCGTTTCCAGAACATGCCTAAGGCATAAGTACCTTTCATAATAAGCTTACGTAGCATCAAATGCTAACTTTATGATACACTAAATATAAAAGTTTTCAATCGTATCTTCTAATCCTCGAGATCGATGTCATTTCAAATATGAGTCGTTGACCTAGATTCTAAAGTCGACAAAAGAAGATGAACATGAACGTCGGTATGTAATATATGAAATACCAAGTGTAAGCACGTGCACCTACATTTTTTATATGTATGAATGTATATGTGTATATACATGTACATACACATACACATATATACACTATATATACTGTATATGTATGTATATATATACATATATACATTTGTGTGCGTGGGCAAAAGGAAAGGTAAAACAATTGATATATATATATTATATATACACCCACATATATATATACAAAGAGTTTCACTATTTCCCTTATTTCCATGAGACAGGGTGATTCCAAAACACTATTCTGGTTTTCAGCTAGCCTGTTTCTTCTCCGACTTGTTGCAACCCATAGTAGTAGACTACTACTTTAAATATATATATATATATATATATATATATATATATATATATATATATATATATATATATATATATATATATATGTATGTATATATACATTATACACATATATACACAGACACAAGTAAAAACAATTTTGTCTTTTAAAGGGCTAACTTCAAGACCTTACACACATAAAGGCAACAAAAATTTTTTCGGAAAATGGCACTTTCACCAATAATTTACTTTGCATACTGCAATCACTGGAAAACCAGTCACACTGAACACGCTTATGCATTTTAAAGTCAATACATTGAAACATTTTTCAAAACCGGGCATATGGTGTTCATCAATATTAGAAAAAAAAACTACCTCAGTAAGTAAAAAAAACACGTAATAAAAACTGTTCCGAGTTTAAAATTCGCCTTATTATTTCAAAAGGATCTACTGAAAGACAAAACAGCGCAAAACAGCATAAGCCAATTCCACTCGTTACCTTGAAACCACCGAAACTCATTAAACATGGCCCACGGCGGCGTTGACAAGAGAAAATAGCTTACTTTGGAGGCTTTACAAGCCTCTATTAACAAAATCCTGACACCTTCATTAAAATGTTAATTGAAACACGGACGAAATAGCTCAAAACAACCCCTTCATAAACTTGGGAATTTTAAGAACTGGTGAAGGACAACGAAGGATTTAGGTAAAGGTAAAGGGAAGGGGGGTACTCGCCAAAGGACAAAGGGAGAAGCGAGGGATAGGGAAGAACTTAAGAAAGCGTAGAGGAGAGGGAAGGGTACTAAACTTTCTCCTTAGCAAAATGCAGTTCCCCTAAAAGGAGGCGACTTCAGGATATGGAGGCTAAAAAAAAGTCTATGGATACACAAACGAACCAGCCTCTCGCGCGTGATTCCTAACAGGACAAACAGCCTACACGAGATTAAGGTAAAGAAAAATTGTTTCATGTAGCAATATCTCATAGTAATACTTGGCAATATTTTTTATGCCACCACCAAAAGGTTTGCCAGTAGCAGCTATTTTCACACCAGAGTACACCGGGGCTTTGTCTAAATTTATTAATGCTGCTCCATTTGTTGAGACACTCTAAGATCTTGATGGCTCACTTACTTGTAAATTGAATGAAGTCTCTTATTTATCACTCAAGATATATGTGCTATTCGGTGAGTTAAGTTTGCACAACTACTGAATAAAAAGATAAGTTTCTACTGTTATGTATTACGATTGTAACAATGATAAACGTTTAATTACTTACTATGACGAATCACTACAATGGTAGTTTGCAACACTGTCTTCTTTAAATATGTCATCACGTACCTTCCTCTTAAACAGAACGCATTTCAGGCGGCATTAGAGACAGGAGATGAATTTATATGCACAGTATGTATTAATCTGCTTTAAACTACAATGGTCCATATTAGAACACCGAGAAACCAAGGTTGCATGTACCCTATAGCTTTCAGTACATAACAAAGCCCTGCAATATATGACAAAGACTTATTCCCACACAGTTCCGCAATGCATTCACAGTAAACAAGAACGAAAGGAAGAAAAGAAAAAATATAGACCGTTTGCTTCCTACTGGGCTACTCGAGTAAATGAACGCGGGAATCAGTCATCATGATTCCTTTTCTTCTGTTCAAAGTAAATCCTTTTTTTAAATTATAGGGCGAGTTTTGAACATGAAATAGTTTTTATTACATGTTGTCTTACTTAATAAGGTAGTTTTTATTCTAACATTGCTGAATACTAAATGGCTGGTTTTGTAAAAGCTTTATGCTTTGCTCCGTATTGCCTTCAGAACTATATCTTTCTGTTGGGCTTGTGTTTGTACCACTTAGTTTTCTTAAAAAAAAAAAAAGACAATGATCCAGTTTTCAATTCTTCAGAGTACCGAAAAAACAGCCTGGTTCATTCCCATGGCAACAGAACTTTCTGAATTCTATTTGTGAAACGGCGGAAGTACTCGACTTTGCTGGAAAGCTTTGGGCGTTCGATGAAAAGAGCCCTTTTTTCAGAGACCACCTAAACGACATTTAGTCATTAAATAAAAAAAAATTAACAAGGCAGTTATAACTGTTA
Source organism: Macrobrachium rosenbergii (assembly GCF_040412425.1). NCBI lineage: Eukaryota > Metazoa > Arthropoda > Malacostraca > Decapoda > Palaemonidae > Macrobrachium > Macrobrachium rosenbergii. The sequence goes on from NC_089790.1 coordinate 31,833,847, forward strand.
AATACAATGTAACTACACACAACAGTGAAGCAACATTCATAATCCAGAAATAAGCAATGACCTACAAGGATGAAGCAATGACCAGCAATCGAAAAGTCCAGGCCTCATAATGGTTAGTATTAGTCCTTACAAATGGAATATAAAACCATGAAAGCAAAGTAATATACCATAAAAATTGTTTGATATGGAAAAGGGAACAGGGCAAAGTTCGTTTACGTTGGTGAAAAGAACCAAGCATTCGGCTTGACAACTGCTAAAAGCTGGTTCATTCTAATATGCCGGAAAGAAAAATTATCAAGACCAATATCAGCATAAGAATGTAACAACTTCTGCTGTTTATTCCAAAGGAAATACGTACAAGGTACAGATTTTAATGAAACTTGGAAAAACACGCTCTGTCTCCCATGAGGCGCTATTATTCTTTCAAGCGTTGGTAAGAACCCTTCATACCCTGTGTTTCAAGTTGTGTTACATCTGCAAATGTGTGTGTATATGTATATGTATATATATATATATATATATATATATATATATATATATATATATATATATATATATATATATATTTATATATATATATATATTTATATATGTATATATATATATATATATATATATATATATATATATATATATTATATATATATACAGTATATATATAATATATATATACACATATAAAGTATATATATATATATATATATATATATATATATATATATAGTGTGTATGTATGCCTTGGTAAATAACTTTTAATTTTTTTCAAATGATATATTTGAATGCTAATGTTGCTGGCAATTAGTGACAAGAACGAGTATTGGCACTCAAGTTGTTTAAATTCACAACCAAGATGCTGGCAGCTACTAGCACATAACATTACCTCCCATGCAACCGAACCAGTTTTTTCCTCCTGCTTAAGAGTCAGTACCACATATGTGCCAACCGATGTATTCTCATAATGCTAACATTTACCCTCAACTGTCTCCTATTGCAAATGCTTAAAATCTTTTACTATATAGTCTCTGCAACTTCTATTCACAATCCTCAGTCAGCACAGTATCATCTGCAAGCATCAAACATTCCTAACTCCAGTCACTAGTTATTTTCTTATCCCCCACCGTCCTTTCTCTGACTTCTCATATAGCCCTAGCTATATATACTCCGACACACACACCACTTCCATTGTGAAGACTATTAAACTCTCATTAACTTATCCACTCTCCCACATATCCTCAGCAGCCTCTATGCTGTATCTCGAATCAATTCTACCATTAACATTGTATCAGTCCATGCATACAGCTTTTTGATAGACTTTCAAAGTTCTCACATGTCCTTAACAGTCATATTTAAAAGCAATCTCAGTTTAAACTAACCTTTTAAACCCTTGCCTCATTCAGCTATGCCTTTCTTCTGTTTTCCACAATCATCAGATCTTTAAAATACTCTACTGACCGATTTGTTCATTAACCTTTCTCTCTGCTCTTACTCCTCATGGAAAAACTATATTCTCTCAAGGGTTCGTGTTTCCCGTCTCCCCTAAATTTCAATTTTTCACCTTTTTCTCTCTCACTTTCTTTTCAATTACTGTATCCATCGATCTGCATGATTGCACGCGATCTCTTCTGTCGTGCAACTACTGCTTAAATAATCTTCTCCCTTACTAAATCTTTCATTTTCTCGTCCCATCACTGACTGTTTATTCCCTCTTCTTACCTTCCTATTCTTAAACATTTCATGTTATTCCTAAGACACCATCACAGAATTTCACTAATTCCTCATATACTCCTTCCACCTCTCTGCCATTGATCATAGTCCTGGGTCCATCCATTTTCTCAAAAGGCGTTCCTTCTAATTACTGCTTATCCAAATTACTTTTCTTTGATTATTACATTTATATCCACATTTTTACCCATTGCACTCAAACATAATTTATCTCAACTTCTACTCCAACCAAATAAGGATCAGATATACCACGCGGTACTCACCATTACGTGACTTTGACTCCTGGGGTTGCACTGTAGGTATTACATTAAGGTACTTGGAAGTGTGCCTTCGGCTTCTAGTTGCAACCCCTTTCATTCCTTTTACCGTAACTCTGTTCATAGTCTCTTTCTTTCATTTTACTTTCCACCCTCTCCTAACATTTGTTTCATAGTGCAACTGCAAAGTTTTCTTCTTGTTACACCTTTACAGCCTTCTCGCTCACAACTTCCCTTTCAGCGCTGAATAGCCTCATAGGTCCCAGGGCTTGACCTTTGGCCTACATCTTATATTCCATTCAATCCCTTGCAGCAGGGTATGGAAGTTGTTATTTTTTTCCCGAGCATTCAGCAGTCATGAAAAGAGTGACTGCCACTGGCCTCAGAAGACTTTGCTCAACTGCCACCCAAAGAGCATTTCCTCACACAAAGGAGTGTAAAACCCCCTCACTATTCACTGCTCTTCCTTGCGGTACAACATACTATAACCTTAAGCTATTACCAAAGTTATGGCTGCACTGCTTTACTACCATTTAGGTAGCTGTTCTGCTGACATACATATACACACATTATATATGTATATGTATATATGTGTATATATATATATATATATATATATATATATATATATATATATATATATATATATATATATATATAAAGTTTTATATATTTGTTTTCTTTCTGCGACATAAGCTAAATTGTCTTACGGAAATCTGTTTACCGCGCTGCACTAAATGTGGCAATGTAATGCAAATCTGTGATTTTCCTGGTTTATCTTTTATAAAAGTACCTGCAAGGCTATCAGCCGCTTCTAACGACTTTTTGGAATAGGGAGACGTAAAAAAGCACTGTATAAATGATAATAATAGTTATGTCAAAACAGTGATATATACTGTATTCAATACACAAATCAAGAAATTCTTTAGGGGATCCGACCCCAAAATAAACGAAAAACAAAGACATTGACTAATAAAATGTTTTAATGATAAGTGATATAAATAAGGACAACAGCGTAAAAATGTCTGATGAATACTGTATAAAAACACTGAACACCGAAAGAAGGTGGGAGAAGTATAGGATGCGCTGGATGTCGGCTGTTACAGACCTTAGATCGGATGATGGATGGAAGGATTTCCGCGAGGAGTTATCATTTCACCCATCCCTCGCCATTGATTTCTTTCCTTTCTTGGGTTTACAATGTATCGCTTGGGTGGACTTGATTTTTCTTCTTTATATTTCTAAGTGTGTTCTTTAGTCTCATAATTTTCTAAAAGTTCTCTAGTCCTAAGCCTCAATTGCACTTTTATGCTTCCATTTCTTTTAACAATCAGAAAATTCTTTTAACTACCTGAGCAAAATCTATTCACTTAATCCCCTCGTATTCTCTATTTTATTACTTCTTTCGGCGTTCCTCTCTCTTATAATCTTATTTCTCTACATTCCCTTACTTCACCCCCAAAAGATCTGAGACAGGTTATACAGTAGGAACGCGTTGAATTTTTTATTTCGTATTATCACTTTTTAATATATTTTTACCTCGCCAGATTATTACTTCAAAGTTACAAGTTCTATTGTCTTTAGTATCAATATATCTTTCTTCATACAAATAAGTTTTTTAAAAACCCTAACATCTCTCTCTCTCTCTCTCTCTCTCTCTCTCTCTCTCTCTCTCTCTCTCTCTATATATATATATATATATATATATATATATATATATATATATATATATATATATATATATATATATATATATATATATATATATATATATATATTATTTTTCCACCCTTCGTCTATCTAGCTTACTATTTCAACTAATTTTTTGTCTCACGTATTGTTGGGAAGACTTAACATCCACAAGATTATTATTATTATTAAAGTAGTTTAACCAGACCACTGAGCTGACTTTCAGCTCTCATAGGGCTGGCCCGAAGGATTTGATTAAAATACTAGGTCTAGGCCTGAAGTCAAGCGCTAGGACCCAATAGATCTTCCAATACTAAGATGAATGAATTAAAATGAAATTAAAAACTGCACATAGGCACATGCTCTCATACAATAAATACATTTACTCAGACTTCCTTACATACATACTAAAACGGTATATTAAAATTCAGAATATAAATTAAACAAAATTTAAAAATTCTTTTTGTAAAATTCAAATGTTAAAAGGATTTTCATATTTTTATTATTTACTTATTTTTATATTTTGTTAATTAAATTACAGTTCTTCAAGAACATCATAATTGGAATGATTGAAAATGTGAAAGATTCTGACAAAATTTCTTTCACTGACCTATTTCCAACTATGAGCGAGAACTATGAACGATAGTGATGAGGATAACATTTAAAAGCAAGTAACAACAACAACAACAACAAGAGAGAGCTCATCTCCGGTAATGTTAACCCATACAACACAGTTTACTCCACCAGAACTGGCTGTTAAGTAAATTTCATTACAAGAGACTGAGGCAGAGGCAGCATTCAATTCTCGTATTAACTTTTCGATTTTCTCTACTAATCTTTTGTCTTCTACTGAGCTGTTTCTTATAATTTAAATTAAGTTCATTATAACGCTTGATGAATAACGGATCCGGTGCGTTTCACCTTAGTACGGAAAGCGAGGCGATTTCAAGTCAAAATGACCAACAAAATTAGGCTGTGCTGCAGGTAGAACAGCTCTAAAAGGGACATAAAACCCACGCCACAGAGAAAAAAGCCAGATCCATTGTACTTACTGTGTTATAATAGTGTTTATTAATGGTACTATCTTTTGTTTTCACCGGGAAAATTGTAAGAAACATTCCAACAGCAGAAACAGCAGCAAAAACAAGTAAAAAATGCGACGCAAGTTTCTTCGGGGCACTCGAGTTTTCTGTACAGCCGCTACAACGTATAATCAAGTCCACCGAAAATAGCTCTTTCTTTCGGTGGTCTCGTTATAATGCTGTATGGGCCGCGGTCCATGAAACATTAACCACGGCCCGTGGTTACTTTCCTATATCGTTGCCAGAAGCACGATTATGGCTAAATTTAACCTTTAATAAAATAAAAACTACAGCGGCTAAAGACCTGCAATTTGCTAAGTTTGATGATTGGAGGGTGGATGATCAACACACCAATTTGCAGCCCTCTAGCCTCAGTAGTTTTGAAGATGTGAGGGCGTCCAGAAAAAGTGCGGACGGATAGACAAAGCCGGCACAATAGTTGTCCTTTACAAAAAACTAAAAACTGACAAGTTGATCCTAAAAGTGAATGTTGCACTCCTGCAGTTTCTTTTGTTATAATTGTTATTATCTCCTGAATTTACGGTGCCCGGTTTCATTTGGTAAAAAGCAACGTCTTCATCGATGTCCACTTCAAGATAATCTGTAGGAAGTTAACCACTGCCTTCCAAATTTGTTGCCTATTCTTGAGACTCCTGCTAACACACTCAAGACAAACACAGACGAAAATGCAAACTCCTTAGTGCAGTAATCATTGATATTGCTAAAAGTGTTCAAGCGTAAGACTGTAAAGTACTACATGATAATAATGACTGAATTCAAGAAATTCTTCACTTAGGAAAAAATGATAAGTAGCAATGACTACCAGTTTTCCTAGACACAAAATAGCAAACAATACATGAGAGAGAGAGAGAGAGAGAGAGAGAGAGAGAGAGAGAGAGAGAGAGAGAGAGAGAGAGAGTAGACAACAAGGAAAGATATAGGATGCTATGGATGACGGCGGTTATAACCACTGGAAGATGGATGGATATCCCCTGGAGTTTCCATCTCACCCACCCCCTACAATTTACTTGTTTTCTCCTTCAACAGCTGAGATGCCTTTCCCCCTCGCGCCAATGCGAGGCTCATGGGTTGACCTTATTTTTTACTGTCGCTTTTTATTTTAAATTTGTTCCTTTGTCTTCTAAGTTTTGGTGGATGTTTCTTTTGTTCTAAGCCTCACAACTGTTTTCATGACTTCAATTCTTTTATCCGGTGGGATATTCTTTTAACGTACCTTCGCAATAACTCCTTTTCATTTAATCCTCTTGAATTCACTGCTTCATTCCTTTCTTTCTCTCTTTTTCAGTTTATTTCTTTACTCCACCCTTACTCCAACTCCGGAAATTCAAGTGAAGTCTCATGAGAGAGAGAGAGAGAGAGAGAGAGAGAGAGAGAGAGAGAGAGAGAGAGAGAGAGAGAAGAAGAAGAAAAATTCTTTATCCCATTTGGGACTACATCTCCACCCCGGAGATTTTATATCTTTTCATCATCATCTCTCCCTACATTTTTTTTTTATGCTCGTATCTTTTCCATGAACTCCGTTTTAACGGCGATTTTTGGAAGTCAAGTTTTATTTTGTTTTATAATATAAAACCATTTTTAAGGTGCCTTTCTCTCTCTCTCCCTCTCTTAGTTTCGTTATACGAACACATTTCTGTGATGACATAAATTGTGGGAATGTGTAGGTAATATATGAATCGGAAGGAACAGACACAAGGAGAATTTTAAGCCCAACAGCCAGGATAAGAATGTCAAGAAATGAATAAGAATAAAAGGCAAGAAAACTGAGCCTCGTATCAAAATGAGAAACCACTCTTGAAAAACATGCTGGCAGAAACTGAAATAAGCAGAACTGAAAAAACAAAAACAAATCGTAAACAAAGACAGAAAAAGGCACTAAAGCGACAACTCTTGGAAATCCAATTTCGTGTCTCGGTAAATAAAATGACGTTGATTTTCATGTTTAACTACAATTCCCAAGGGAAGAACGGGTGTCCTTTCTGTGCTAAAAAGAACAGAGACAAACATAATATCGTAAAAAAAGAACAACGATAAAAACATAAAATTGTAGAAACCATGACTACAGTAGCACTTGGATAAACTTTTGCAACAATGACAGAAATAGTTCATGCAGCAATTGTATGTATATATATATATATATATATATATATATATATATATATATATATATATATATATATATATATATATATATATATATATATATATATATATATACATGTATATACTGTATATATATATATATGTCTAAAAACCGAAAAAAACCAGTAAACAAATTTAGATAAATGAAGACATGGCCTCAAAAGAAACAAGTCCCGTCGGAATTAATCACATGAAACATAAGAAGAAAGGCTGAAATCAATATAAAACCTTTAATACCTGTACAAGAGAAGAAAATAATTTGTAACAGCTAGAGAACACTAGAAAATTTGTTTTTCAGTGGTTAATAACAAAATAAAATCATTCAAATCACGAATTACTTCCATATGCTGTCAGGCAAACATATTACATGGATACTGTAAGTTAATAAAGCAGATAAACTTTATCATATATAACTAAAGCAGACAAACTTTATCGTATATAACTCAAAAAGGTGATAAATGTCTTAGCGTGCGTCCGTGAAAGATGAATGGGACAGAAAAGCAAATAAGAACAAAAAAGCATAACAAATAAAATAAATAACATACTGAAGTGAGACTTTGTCAGGCTGCTTAACAAAATATGTTGGAACTTAATACGTTCCAACAATTCAATTACAGGATTAGAACGACCATTCCACAGATTGGCCACAACAGGAATAAAACTTCTAAAAACCACTGATGTACTGAATCTCCCGAGATGTCAGCATAACTGCATATCGAGTACTACTTCTTGGATGGTACTACTGGGCACATCCGGATGCTAAGGATGTTCCCATTATGAAATACCTGATGCAGCGAACACAATAAGCTAGTTGAACGACGGCGTCAGAAATAATATCAAGAACAGGGGTACAAAATCTAACAGAAGTCAATTTCCTGTCCAACAATTTAAGTTGTTATTCAGCTGCTTCAGACTAAACAAAGTAAAGAATATTAAAAAATAGACGAGGTAAAGGAATTAAAATTCACATTCAGGATAGATAAAGCTCGTAAAGCCATGAAAGACTCGATAAATCAATTATTGTGCACGTGAAATTGCAATAAGAAATAACACCTAGAATTTCTAATGAGGTCTATATTGTTAACGAAACACTCAGTGAAAGGATATACCAAGCTGTGCTTGAAAACTGACTCATCAGAGAAAGAGGAATAGCAACTGGTATAGTGTAAATAACAATAAAATCTGAAAAAAAAACAGCCCCGAAAAAAGAAAAAAAGGTTCCTAATTAAAAAGAGAAGACGAAGACACAAAAAAATAAAACCGAAAAAATGATTACGAAAGGAATTCAGTATCACAAGATTTTCATTCAAGAAAATGTGCATTTTCTTCAGAACATTGCAAAAGTAACCTAACCCACTAACGAAGAGATCTCAACTCGGGCACGAAATGTTTCATAAAACAGCTAAAAAACAAAGCAGAGAAAAACCTTCAAGAATTACATTTACTTCCAACCACATTATGTTGGAAAAAATATGGGCCCACTTCCATTCCTCATCTAAAATCATGACCTAATTTCTATTCTGAGTGAACTCAATGTATACCACAAAATTAAAGTTCAAACAGTAGATGAACTACTTAAGTGTTTATATAATGTACGTATCAATATTTATATGAATATATATATAAAGTGAGGCATAAGAGACATTCCGGTTTCGTCTCAACTAGAAGAGATTGATGTCTTTCATTATCAAGGATTATTATTCCAGAAAAATGTATAGGAATATACTATACTCACACCCACGGGAATGCATTAAAATTTGCGCATATGTATGAATAGAATTTAAGTGTTTAACATTCCATATGTGTGTGAAGTTTTTTCCTCTCTCACATACAGTATATATATATATATATATATATATATATATATATATATATATATATATATATATATATATATATGTATATATATATATATATATACAATTATATTTAAAATACACACACATATGTGTATATACATATTTATATACATATGTATATATATATATATATATATATATATATATATATATATATATATATATATATATATATATATATATATATATATACACACACATATATATCAAATATTCCTTCCTTCCGTTTTCCTTCCATTTCTATCTTCAGCTCACTCGTTCCATTTCTTTCCATTTTATACCTTTGCTCAACCTCTTCATTCAATTTTGAGAATTTTGAAATCCATGTCTTTTTTTTCGGTGAGGGGGGACGCTGGGAGGGGAGAGTTTTTGTTTTTCCCTTTACTCCCACAGGGGCCAATTCTTATTCAGCTGTTCCACTTTACAATTTGAATTGTTTCGTTTCCATTAATTCCTCCTCTTATTCTTTTCTCTCCTATCAATCTAATTCATCATATGATCTATATGTATAGGTGAAATAGCCTATATGGGTACAGTTTGGTGTGATCTATTTGTTCTACTTCGTAAGTTTTTATTTCCTATTAATTTTTAAGTTTGTTTGAACTGTATGAATGTGTATTGTGAAAACGATTTCTTTGTACTTTTAATTTCGAAATAAATGTATTTTATTTTCAAAAGGATGTTCCTAGGTATCACGACCCACCACAATTTTCATTTTCATACTCATCTTTCCTTTCTCTGTTTTTCATGCATTTTTTGTTCCTGTTTATCATATTCATTTGAAAATTAAAATTCACTGTTTTTTTATGGGCTGACTACGAAAGCAATTTCTCCATGAAAACTCTTATTTTTGATGCCATATTCACTTATAGATCAACAACTTCAACTTCAGCTTCGATGCACATCCCCTTTAACGACCTTTTTTTTTTTTTCGCTGTGACTTTTACTGCACCATTCTTCTTCTCCCTCCCCTTTTTATCTGTTCTCATCTTATTCCCGAACCAATCATTTTTCATTTTAGCGTTCCTCGCCTTGTCTCATCTTCTTCCCATTCCGTCGCATCCACGGTCATCAATATCTCTTTCGTCACCTCTGCTTTTGCTTGCCTATTCCATCCTTCATAATACTGAAATTGAAACTGCTTCCATCTCTAGGTCCAGGAGAGAGAGAGAGAGAGAGAGAGAGAGAGAGAGAGAGAGAGAGAGAGAGAGAGAGAGAGAGAGGGGCTAGAGTGACAGGATAACAAGCGATTTTTGTTTATGAGAACTAACAAATCAGGTCTCTATGCGACAGACACTCTCTCTCTCCCTCTCTCTCGTATATATATATATATATATATATATATATGTATATATATATATATATATATGTAGTAAGTACAGTAAATATATGTACTATAAGTTATATATATATAGTACAGTAAATATATATATTATATATATATATATATATATATATATATATATATATATATATATATATATATATATATATATATATATATATATATAAGCGGAGGTAGTAAGTACAGTAAAAATATTATAAGATATACAAGATATATATATATATATATATATTATATATATATATATATATATATATATATATATATATATATATATATATATATATATATATATATATTTACTGTACATAATACCTCCGCTTATTTGTCTTTCTGTTCCGAAAAAAAGAAGGTACACAAACTAAATCTATAGAGAAAGAACGTTTGCTGAATAAAAATTCTAAAGTAATTTACTGGATTTGTACACCATATTGAATGATAACACAATGAAAATAAAAGGAAACCTAACAAAGAAGAGCAGAGTATTAGATAAAATCCACCAAAACACAGTTCAAACATGCACACGCAAACACAAGCTCGTGTAAGCACACACACGTGTATAAAGAACGCAACGATTGCTGCCATAAGCATCAACTGCACTATACAAAGGCTCACTTGCTGAGAGTCGAGCCCACCTGCACAAGCTACCTGTCAAAACTTATATGGCACGTACTCTCACACTTCCTGGAGATTAAAGTCCTTCCTTTCTAATTCCTCTTTCCAACCCTTTCTAGGTCTTCCTCTCCTCCTTCCCGTTAACACTTTATATTATTGCAATCTTTTCACCAACCTATCTGAACCATCCTTTAATCTACGCTATTTTATCACTACTACTTACTTCTAGCAACACATATACAATGTTAACATATCATCTTAACAGCTCCAACATTTTTCTTTCATTCACATTCAACATCCACACACTGCTTCCATAAAGGAGAGCTAGATCAACAATCTCTTCAAAAATTGGCTTCCATATAAAATTCAAGTCTTCTCATTCGTACCCAACTCATTTGTCTCAATCGCATTTACAGCCATATTTTCACCCATTCCTCTTATTTCTGTCTTAACTCCTACTTCAACCAAATAATGATCATACACACTTATAGCCACTCTACTTCTCGCCATTACATACATAAATTTCTTTTCAATCTACTATGTACAAACAAATTATCTACAATTTGCTAGATAATCTGTTGGTAAGCTTTCTTCACTACTTTGTCTTTCCTATGCATACTTACAAAAGTTTTCTTGGAAACCATATAGTCCCATCAATAAAGCCTTTTTCTCTGTACATCACAAGAATCTCTCCACTCTCATTTACTCAAGAGATACCATGCCTACTAACAACGCTTTCTGTCACCTACCTTTGCATGCCAGTCACCTGCCACAACCACCCTTATATTTTCCAGAACCAGGCGGACAGTGATTTAGAATATACAAAACGCTCTCTCTTGCTCAAGCTTCTTCCAGTCTAGGACCATATATACGCACTGTTGCAACTTAATCCTGCCACGTGCGGTCTCATCCTTACTGGTACATTTGTTATCTTTCATCCGTCCCAAGAATTTTGCAGACCTTACATGTGCTACCCCTACCCGAGCTCTAAAACTTACATACAGCCAGTCTTTCTCCTTCCTATTCATGCACTTAATGCCCTTGCACTGTTGTCTCACCGAGTGCCTAAACATCCAGCTATCTGATTTTGAAACATGTCAGCAATCATATTTCTTTCCTTCTGCATCTCATCCACGCACATTCAAACCACATGACTTGGATTCTCATTCGTTATCTTTTTTTCCATCATAAATATAGGATATGGTGTGCCAAACTCTTGGTCCTGGCCACATGATGACTTTCACAAGAAACACAACCGGAGAGGCAGTTTCATTTCCCGAGCATCTCACACAGCTGAAAAAAAAATGACTGCCCTTGGCTGCAAGGAAGGAGGCTCATCTCCTATTTGAGGAGCATTTCCTCCCACCAAGGGCCCTACAACCCGTTCCCTGGCAATCATTCGCCTAGAGATACAATATATTGTTACCCTAAACCACTGACACTGACTCCTCCTAGAACAATAATATCCATTTGTAGCGCTTATTACCAGAGCAGTATAAGTCTTTAGTAATACACTGATGATATGACGCGGTTGTCGTTGGTCCCATGAGGGTAAGGTTTATTTTATTATCCATTTAGTGGGTATTTCCTACCCTAAGGTTTATAACCATCCACTAGGCACTCCTCTGCATATATCTACCTATCTAGTTTTTATATATATATATATATATATATATATATATATATATATATATATATATATATATGGCACTCCTCTGCATATCTCTATCTATATTTATATATATATATATATATATATATATATATATATATATATATATATATATATATATATATTATACTGTATATATACACCAAGTACTAGCTTTCTGAAGACAGTCTCCTTCTTCATATATATGAATGTCGATATTTAAAATGCTGAACATAATAAAACACGTTTAAACCTACAAAAAAATTATCGTTAACTAACAGACAACATTCTGGAAATTATGGAAATGCCTGTACTTTCAATGGAAAACAAAAACAAAAGTGTATTCTGATGGAATATAAATAAATAATAATGGTAGTGAGAGGGAACGCCAAACGCAAAAAAACTTAATATTTTACGGGACAATGTTTCATTTTACAGTTTGCAATACAGTCTATCAGGTGATACCAAGTGGTGACAACAGTTACTAAAGGATTAATTCAGCTAATACTACCAAGCAGCAGACCCTCATGCTATTGAAAATGGACACATTCAATATTTGTCCATTTCCTTGAGTGGAATATTTTACTTTGGTTCTTGAAAGACTGAAACTCTTACATAGTAGAGTTCTCACAATGCTTGTAATGGTAACGGCAATATGATGTATTTTCAATCATGCAATCCGTCTTAATTCCGAGTTCGCAATTCAAGGCATATTCAGCCCAGAAAAATAAAATTTCCAACAAAACTAATTCCCAAGTAAAAATAAGGTAAAAAGTACATTTCTCAAATGTATGCTATTCCTCATCACTGATTAATTGCGCTTTCCGAAGGAAAAATTTACTATCAATTTTAAGTGATAGCAGATTTTAATTTTCTAAAGCACACTATACCGCGAGGAATAATACTACTGCAATGGCTCGCTGCAGTTTGTGAAAAGACAAAAGCTTCAAAATTTAGGTCGAGAATGCAGAGCTAAAAATGATCATTAAAATAATACGCATGGGGGGCACGTCAACCAAGCTCGGATAAAAGACTAAAAAGGGGACAGCCTCAAACAAAAACATGTAATTGAGAGAGAGAGAGAGAGAGAGAGAGAGAGAGAGAGAGAGAGATGTCTAGAGAGAGAGAGAAATGGCAAAGAGCAGCACTCGAATAAAGAATGCTTCATAAAAGACGTAAAATTATTATCATCACGATGTGGAAAGAATGCATATCTTTGAATAAACCTTGGACTATGCTACAATATTTGCATCATAGCAATGGATTTCCTCTTCTATTTCTTATGTTACAATCAAAACGCATTACTAATTGTTCTTATTACGCATGCGTAATCAGTTTTGCAGTTATCCTTTTCCACCGCTTTTCCTGTTTACACGAGAGGGCTACTCTACTTTGTTGGGAAAATTTCTCAAGGAGTGTGTTCTTATTACTCATTCCAACACAAATGTTATCTGGACAGACACAAATGTTTCTTCAACCTGAATATGACAGCCTTAATAAAACAAGTTACAATGTTAAGAAATCTAAATATTTAGCAACAGAAGTAATACGATCCCAGAAAAAGATGCCAAATTCAGCTGTGCTTATAATGCTGCGGCGAGGCTGCGACTCATTCTTTACTTGAATGTGACAGGGATTAGCATTTATGTCTACCCGGGATTGCCTAAGACGAGAAGAGCTCCGCGCAGAAGTCATGGAAGTAAAAATGGAAGAATATGAAGCGTGTAAGTAGGTCTCAAAGCCAAAATAAGTACATGAACAAGTTTACATACAGAGTGTAAAAGAGTGAGAGAACAATATTCATATTTATATTTGTGTAAATGTACATGTGGCGGCTGGCATGATACTCTCACCTATTTGGGTCCCGGAAGAAAAGAAAAATAGATGGACAGAAACGGAACGCGTACGCGATCAGGCGTGTAAAGGCAAACCTTCACTAGAGTTTATTGTTGCAGCCAAATAAAAAACAGTCTAAGTTAATGGAAACTCACACAGTATGCCAGAAGTAGAGGGCAGTAAGGGGAGAAAATATCAGCCGATTTTAGAGTCCGAAATCCTTGTAAATCACCTGAGAGACGGCGAAGAACGACTCATTACTACGTCTTGTAACCATGGATATGGTTATAGCACAGAAAATCTCTCGGGGAAGCAATATCAAAAGTAATAGCAGTATAAGTATGATGACAATTTCTTTGGCATGGAAGATGAACAAAGATCTGGCTGAGAGTACGAACGTGGGAACAAGGTTAATAGAAAAGACACATTGCGTTTGACTGAATCCTTTCAAGCAAAGGCGAAAGGCGTTAAAGGGGAACAACGCTCTATACAAGAGCAACTGGGTCCCACCGGGTGCCTTAGGAACCTTTCAGGGGAACAATGAAACACTTCAAGAACCAACCAATTTCTTATAGGTCTCGTATGACTCTTCTCGGAGGTGCTTAACATTTAATTTGAAGTCCACAGAAAACTTGTCACGTAAGCAACGAAATAAAATTTCCCGAAAAAACTCTACGGTATGGCCAACCCGTATTTACATTACAATAAATTCACAGGACTTTCAATCGGCAACGAAAAAACTTTCAAATATAGGAGACAGATACATGTTAACAATGAGCCTAACTCAAGATCTGAGAATGCTATTAACAAATATGGGGAATAGGGACAATAAAATTATATCAACATAGAGTTTGTGGTCATTATTATTACGGTCTTTCGAACTGTACAATTTATTCTGATGCATATACGATGCTCTTCATTAAAGCATCCATAACGTTTTACATTTATAAATATTTCTTACAATTCATTATGATACGGGACTCTTGAAGTACCAGATCTTACACCTTAAAATTACAATTTTATAAAATTACATTGCAGCTTTCACCCTCGAAACGTGATCGTTCCTTTTCATTTACTTATACTTCGTTAATATACAAATAGATCAAAACACTGATAAGTAAAAATAAAAACTAATTCAAATAAACAAATACATAAAAAATAAACGTCACTAATTCAAATTAACAAAGAAATAAAACATAAACTTTACTCATTCAAACCAACAAAGAAATAAAATATACACATAAGAAAAAAAAGAGGTAAACTGCATCCCTTAAAACTGGCAAACACACAAACACTCAATCTTGCTACAGTATTTGTAAGGTAAATAATTAAACTTAAGAAGATTGAAAAGGCAGCCGACAAGGCACGCTTGGGAAAATTTACCTAACCCCTTTCCCCGCCCATTTATTCAGGATTTGTCAACACAGTCATTTTTGTTGGGTCCAATGAAACGTCAGTGGCATAAAGACACGGGGAGAAAGGGGCATTCATTTATCAAATGAATAATTCGATGTGTGTCAACAAAAAAAGTTTAGGAAATCCAATGATGAATAGAGAGCGAAGGGAGTTCATCATATACCGAAGGAAAGATATGGTTATTGAAAGTTTGTGACTGTTTTGATGCGAGGGGAAACGGGGTGAAAAGAAGTTATTTACTGGAATATTAAATATATGTTTTTACAGGAATGTACAGAACCGTACGTTACATTCTGTTAGAAGGAAAAGGGGATTGTTGGGAACGAAAAAATAAATATCCATGCTGTTCATCTGAATCGGGGAGAGAGAGAGAGAGAGAGAGAGAGAGAGAGAGAGAGAGAGAGAGAGAGAGAGAGAGAGAGAGAGAGAGAGAGAGAGCACATTTCGGAATTGGAAGAAACCTAGTCAAAAACCAATTTAATTAAAACGTATGTCATCACAGAGAAAAATTTCGTATTCCCCACGAAAGTTTATTGCAAAATTGCATACAAACCGATGATAACTTTTCAGGAGAGAGAGAGAGAGAGAGAGAGAGAGAGAGAGAGAGAGAGAGAGAGAGAGAGAGAGAGAGAGAGAGAGAGAATTTCCTAACTGGAGCAAACCTAGTCAAAGACCAGTTTAATTAACTCATATGTCATCAGAGAAAAAGATCTTGTTTCCCAAGAAACTTTATTACAGACTTACCTGCCATTTGTTAAACTGAAAATGTGTTTATTGGGAGGGAAAGAACAGGGTAGCATCATGATTTGATATATCTAAGCAAGATCGAAGAGTAAGATTCAACCCCTATGACTCGTTCACAACACAAAACAGTTTCTCAAGACTCGAAAGCTTTTATTAAAAGGCAGGAAATTTGTCATACCTAATCATAAATCACCACAGGATGTATATAAAATGATTAGAAATACAATCTAAAACCTTTCTTAGGTAAAAAAGAAAAGAGCACTTTACTTAACAAGATGTTCCTAAGAACCAATTCAAAAAGAAACTTTCGATTTTATAATGCCACTCCTGTCAATAAATCAAGGCACTCGATCTAACTTAGTCGTTCCCACGGGTGAATTCAAGAAGACCTTTGACCTTCTAAATTCTTTCACAATATGAACATTCATCAATAAATGTTTAAATTTCGGGAAAACTCAGTTTTCACTGAGTTTACTTTTTGGCATTCACTAGTATGAAAAGTGAAAAGTTATACTGTATAATTCAAATGTTTACGAAAGGACAAAAGATTCAATTCCAATATATTCGAGGAACAATGAAGCTGGATTTTCTGTGACTATATAATGATTTTCTTCCAGCAGTTTCATATATGCCTTACATATAAAACCACTTTTTGCATACGCTTGTTACTATGAAGCCACTTCAAATACATATCTATCTAGTTAAAAAGTGACCAGCAATTATATATATATATATATGTGTGTGTGTGTATACATATATACAAAACTCATCTTTATATGCATGAAATGTGTGTGTAAATATATACAGGACTCACGTTATGTATATTTAAGATTATCTCAGCAAATACCACGACTCAGAGCCATCGCTATCCTACAATCGAAAAAAAAGTGGTCCTATCGGCTGCTACTGTTAATATCCATAAAATACCTGACATTGAAATGGATATCCGATTTCAAGATGCAACACCAATTTGGGCTCTTACTATAAATATTGATTTTCTTGACATAAAATCGCTTAACAAGGCTCAATAGTGCAACAGAACCTGAGCACTATTTATGCTAACTTTGGGTCGATACTTAAGTTAACTGATTGGTAAAATGACGAATTTACACGTCAACCAAATAGACAATGGACACAAATACAAAGCGGCATATATATGGACTGAAAAATAATTTAGAGCCCACTAAAATAATAGGAATATGTATGTATAACATTCAGTTCAACACCTAAAACAACTGGAATATGAATAAAAAGGGTATAAATAATGAAAAGGGTGGAAAGGGAAAAGTACACCAGCACAGAGAAAAATAAACTGACATTACAGAATAAAAAATTACAATAAATTCAGTGAAAACTACTGATAAACCGACTAAAGTTCGTGAAACTTGAGTGGGAGCAACCAATACCCTAACCTTAACATATGACATACTGGTAATATATAATAAAGCTACCAATTAAAACAACTGAGGTACGGGCAAACTGTAACAAATTAAAAACAACTGAGTAAAAATGGTATTATTATTATTAAAACAGTTTAACCAGACCACTGAGCTGACTATCAGCTCTCACAGGGCTGGCCCGAAGGATTTGGATGAAATGCCAGGTCTAGGCCAGAGGCCTAGCACTGGGGCCAAATAGGCCATTCGGTATGATGATGAATGAATGAAAATTGAAATTAAAACTGTTCAAGGCATACGCTCACATACTGGAACACACTCACATAATAAATACGTTTATATTCATGTTTTCATATATACTCACTAAAAAAAAGTATATAAAAATTCAGAACAAGTTAAGCAACATTTTAAAATTTAGTTGTTTTAAAGTTCATTAGACCCCTTCACGGGGTTTTGTATTTTTATTATTTACTTATTTTTATATTTTATTAATTTAATCACAGTTCGTCATGAACATTAAAATTGGTATTACTGAAAATGTTGAAAATTCTGAAAAAATTTCCTTCATTGATCTGCTTCCAAAATTAGATCATCGCTGCAGCTTATATTTTGGGTATTCACACAATACGTGCTTGACTGTTATCAACAAGTTTGCATTCTGCGCATTCGGGAGGAAGGCCACATGGACTGTTCATTAAGTGTCCATGTGTCAAACGAGTATGGCCTATTCGAAGACGCGTCAGAATTGCTTGTGAGTGTCTCTCTCTCCGATATGATGAACTCCATTTTCCAACACTGGATTTTATCTATTTTAATTTATTATTTTCAGGTTATTCATTCAATATATTTTGCCATTTACTTACAATGATTGTTTTCATATATCTTATATAGTCACTAACCGCTTCTTCAGCTGCTTTATCAGCCTCTTCATTTCCTTTAATCCCTACATGAGTAGGGATCCAACATATTTCTATATTTTTTCCATTATCATATAATTTATGGAGTGAAAACTCAACTTGTTGTACAATATTATTTTTTGGACTGTAACTTTGAATGGCTTCTATAGCGCTTCTGGAGTCGCTCTATACATCACAAAATTATTAAATGAGAATTGTTTAATTATTTTTATGGCTGATGCTATTGTACATAACTCAGCTGTAAATGCTGAGGGATTATCTGGTAGAGAGAACTGATATGTTTCGTCTAGGGATACTGCAGCATATCCCACTCCGTCTTGTGACTTAGATCCGTCGGTGTATATTACGTAATGTGGACCTTTTTGGATTATATGTTCTACAGTATGTTGTCTATGGTGTTCTGGGGTATATGAATAACTTTTCGTTAAATATTTTAAGTACATACAAATTCTCATTTTATTCATTGTCCCAGGAGGAGGTAGTTTTACTATTAAAGGTAATTGTATATACTTATATTCAGCGACTCAAACAATCCTTTAGCTCTAACTGGGAAAGGAAGTGGATGATTGTTTATAAATACACCTCTTAATTCAAATAATTTTTTGGTTGGCGAATTATGTCTGAATTCTCAGAGCATTCTTCATTGTTACTAGCTCTCTATGGAGAGAGAGAGGTAGTTCACCACATTCAACTTGTCAAAATGACGTTGGTGATTATCTAAAAGCTCTTGAACATATTCTAAGGCCTTCATTATGAACTGAGTAACGTTTTCAGCGTTGCACTGTTGCTTTATACTATGGTTTCTGATTTTTAAATCCATTTCTTCACCCTCTTTCCACTTTTTATTTTTATTAGACAAGATTGCCTGAAGTTTATCTATGGAAAATCTAAGGCCTGCATTTGAGGCCCATTCATCTATTTTTATTATGCTTTTATTAATGATTCGTTCTGCACGTTTCATTCGAGATACTGAACAATATATGGCAAAATCATCCACATACAAGTTACTTTTAATTCCAATAGGTAGATTTTACTGATATCATTTATTGCCAAAGTAAACAATTGTGCCACGAAGGACGCTTCCTTGTGGAACACCATTTTCAATTGGAATGTACTTGACAATACATCATCAATTCTCACTTGAAAAGTGCGATTTGTCAGAAAGTTTTGGACAAACCTGGGTAAATGTCCATGGATGCTGTTTTTATCGAACGTTTTTAATATTGCATATCTCCATATAGTATCATATGCCTTTTCAATGTCAAAAAAGACGGCTATAGTAATTTGTTTTCGTTCAAATCCTCTTCGTATGTGGTCTACTAAGTTAGATTTAGAATCCAATGTGATCTGTTACATTGTGACCCAAACTGAGTGGGAGTCAAAATTTTATTTTCTCGAATGTGCCATGTAATTATAGCTTTACGCCATTCATCAGGAAACGAATTTCGAAGCCATAAGTGATTATAAAATCTAATAAGTATGACTTTCCCAAAGGTGCTAAGTGGCAGATCATTTCATAACGAATATTGTCACCTCCTGGGGCAGATTTATTGCTGTTCAAGAGAGATATTCCAACTCTTCTCTATTAAATTTTCTATTATAATATATATCTTCTATTGTTTCAAAATTCATTGTTATTAATTCTATATTATTTTTCTTTGTTTGGGAGTGTTCCTCTAAATTATTATCACTACTTACATCTGCCAAGTTTTCTCCTATTCCATTACTTACTTCTCTCGGATCAAGTATTCCTTTCCCATCTTTCAATATAGCATGTCTAGGCCGTTGAACATGGGAACCATTGATTTTTCTTAATTTTCCCCCATATTTTTTGTATGAGAGATCTGACACATATTTCCTCCATGAAATTATCATTCCTTGAATTACTTTTTTAAACTCTGCAGATAATTTGTTGTAGAGAGGTTTTAATGTATCAATTTATAGTAATAATAATACAGTCATTTTTTGTAATGTTCCTTCTAATATCGGTAATATTTTATTCATTTTGTTGATTTTTTTTATTTAAATTATCTAGTCGTCTCCCTCCTGAGTGTTTTATTTTTAATAATTCTGTTAGTTTATCAGACCACCTTGGAACTTTGTGTTTTGTTGGATGAGGTTTAGAGTTTTGGTACTACTTTATCAGCAACATTTTAAATTAAATTAACAAAGATTTTATTACTCTCATTATGGTCATTTAAATATTGAAATGTTGGGATATTCGTAGTGTGCATTTCATATCGCTCCCAATCTGCTTTATAAATGTTATATTGAGCGACATTTTTTGAAGGATTATTTTTTAATAAGGAAATTAATATTGGGAAATAATCACTGGTGTGCAAGTAATCAACTGTAATCCAATCTAATCCGTCTACTATATTTGAGGTACATAGAGCCTACTAATAGTCCCATTTTGAGTTGTGAGAATTAAAATCACCTACTATTAATGTAGGTTCCTTGGCATTGTTACGTAATTCTCTAAGTTTGTCAATGTCGTTAATTTTTATTAGGTTGGTTGTATAAATTATAAATTACATAATTATCGTTTTTTATTGGGATTTTGATACCTGATATTTGCAAGTCAGTAATGTTTACAGGTAATTTGTTTTGTCGTTACATCTATGGCTGTTAAATTTCCTTCTTTACGTGATGTTGATTGATATTACCTATTGTTGATATTGTTTTGTTGACATGTAAACATATCATTGGCTCATATTCTTTTAATAACAGTTGTACTTCTCCTAGGTATAATCTGGTCTGTAGACCATTCACGTTCCATTGTAAAATATAGCTACTAAAAATATTATGTTATAGCGGTCGAGTTTTGCTTTCTTATTTTTGTATTATCATCTTGGATTTTTTCCAATAATTTATTCACGATATTCATTTGTTTTTCTTTATAATATTTTCCAATAATTTACTCATGATATTAATTTGTTTTTCTTTATAATATATTCAGTGCTCTATGCACATACAACATTTTTCATGGGTGCTCAAATCAGTAGTTTCTTTTCTTCTATATTTCATATAATATCTTATAATGTTTGTTCAACCATCTTTCGTTATGTTTTTGTTATTTTGGCATACTTTAATGAAACAATCATTACATCCACATGTATTATCATGTATATTTCTTTTTTCATTTGTTCTTGTCATGGGTTTTACTATTATTTTAGGAGATAAAGGTATATTCTTAGTTGTTCTTGTTTTTGTTCTTTCTTCATATCCTTTATCTTTGGTTTAACCGATGTTTCTCTAATAATAGTTGGTTTCTTCGTTTTGGGTGGTGTTCTCTCCAAAGGCCTTTTTCTATCTTTAATTTCCAGTCCATCACGACCTTCCTCTGTTACTTCCGTAGTAGCATCCTCCTGTATTTCTATTTGCATTAAAATTTAAAATGAATTGGATAAAATATTATCCATCCCATCTGTATCTGTTTCTTTATTCTTTACCATTTTAGTTTTTATTTCTAAATTATTAATTTCTTCTTGAGATTTACTTTTCTGTGCTCCGTTACTTCTATCTGGAAGCGTTTTTGTTTCGTTATTGGTTCTTGTTATTGAGTAATTTATGTTTCTTACACGGATCTTGAATTCCTTTCACTTTTAATTCTAATTTAGCTTCTTTAATAGGCGTCCCAGTTCTTTCTTGTAAGATTTTTAATTCCATATTGTAAATATAGTACATACATTCCTTGGACCTTCCACGATGGTCTTGCCCACAGTTTATACACTGTGGCTCACTGCACTTCCATTGTGTAGCACGTTCTTCAGATCCACAATACGCGCACGCAGGTTCATTTCAACAATATTTTTTGCATGCCCATATTTACTACAATTTTGACACTAGTGGCTTTGGGATATATGGTCTTATTTCTCTGTTTTGGTCTAATATTTTTATTTTTTTGAGATACATCTCGACCTTCAAATTTTATTTTTGCGATGTTTAACTTTTTCTTTGCTTACTCGGTATATTATATACTTCACAACCTTGGACTCTGGGATATCTTTTTTTAAGAGAGTCCATGAGAATACTCTTTTAAATTGGTTCGTCAATGTTCTCAGGAAGTACAATAGTACCCTGAATGCTATTCATAGTGTTATGTTTTTTTTTTTTTTTTACGTTCATATTATCTATTGTCGTTATAGACATATAGTCCTCAGACTGGCTCTTTGCTGTGGCTTCTACAGGCCACGTCTTTTATCCGTCTGAAAGACATTTCTGCCGTAGAATGTCTATTTATTAGGTATTTTCTAATTTTAAGGCTGAAACTTTCCGTTCTGTTTCTAAGGTTAGAAACCTTGACCAACTACCACTCCCAAAGAGGGAGTCGAAGTGGGTCAAGGTTGGGGCAAGACGATATTTACTTCTTTTGGGGTTCTTTTGTACTGGAGCATAGGGTTCCTGTGTAATTACACTAGGGTTCTTTTTAGATTTTTCTAAAAGTTTGACATAGGGGGTTCCAGCGGTCGTCAACTGTGCCGAGTCGGTATCATCAAAGGGTCCAGGGGTGCTCGAATCTATTTTCACTATCATAAAGATTTGAGAGGGAAAAAAATTTAACCTGAAAACCTCAAAAAGATATCATTAGCTTTTCATGGAGATTATTCTTCCACCAATGGCACAAATGAGAGCTGACTCCCAAACGTTCGCATCCCTACCCTACCCAACAGGGGATGGCACAACATGGTGAGAGTGGTCCAAGTGTAAGCCAAACCCGCTTGCTAGGACTGACAATATTACTAGAATACAATCATCCCCATCCTAATCATATTATGGGCGAACCGGATAGAAAGCCGAGAGTCCTATCCCCAAAACCAGACCCCCCTAGAATCCGTGGTCCAGCCCTAAAGAATAGTTCCGCTTTTGAGCTATCAACCTGATAACTCTCAGGTCCGAACATTATTGGGCATTTGATGGTCCTACCACAGCTCCCACTATTTAGCTTGGGATATAAACCAAATCCCACCTATGATATCTTTTCCTATATAACAGGTCCAACAAATTTGAGCAAAAGTGGAATATTCCACAAAAATTAATCCAAACAAATATATAATGATATATGGGACTCTTGGACTCAGACGTAAAAATGGTAAATAACTGGTAAACTTGTAATTTAAATAACTTATCTAGGATGATCAAATTTCCATCTTTTTCTATAAAATAACAGCAGAGGAATTAAGAATAAAATATTCAAAGAAAGGAAACATTACAGAACATATCTAAACATTCTTAAAGTGTACTCACCAACCGCGAATGAAACAGGTTGCCATCTAGTATAGTAGTTTAAAGCCTCGAATCTTAAAAAAAAAAAAAAATTCATACAAAAATTAGAAACTGAAAACTCAACATTATGATTATTAATGTTATTTGTTCTTGTGGAATGGACAGAAAGGCCATGACATGTCTGAAGTGACAAGAGAATAGAAACGCAAAAACAAGCGACGCAGAAAATATTAACAAATAACATAGATGGCACTAAAAGTGTTAAGCTAAAAATTAGAGATACATAAATGAATTGGCAAAACACTAGAGTGGGTTAGTGAAAACTCAGTCAACAATAAAACCGCAGTAGTCATAGACTTTTAGGCTCAGCCAAAGATTTACTTATAATGGTAATTTGGTCACCATTTAAAATGTTATTTCAACTTTGTTGTTTCCCTTTTCATAATGAAAAATGTGGTAAGAGATGGAAGAGAACGTTTGGATGCAGTTTTATTCAGAAAGACACCACAATTATTACAAAATTTGCTTCTCTAGAGAGATGGGGCGCAAAATAAATCTAAGAAAAAGATTAGAAACGAGAAGACGAAGTAACATTAGGTGAAGAAGACTCATAAAGTAGAATTTATCAAACATTCAGGAACAGTGATATCCAGCGCAGGTTCTTTTCAGTATGGAGTGTAATGAAAAACTCAAAAAGGCGAATAAAAAAGCTGGCAAGCCGAATAAAACTTGGGAATCAAACAGACTGAAATTATATGAGTGAGATTATACTTATTGCTATTCTGACATGAATCATGGTATGACAATGCAAATCTATCTAAAAGAGTTTGTAGAGTTGAGAATAAACCTCCACACAGAATGTTACGAATCACGTGGCAGGATAGAGTAATGAAGATACTATAAAAGGTATTACGGAAAACTATGAGAAAGGAGGCTTGAGTTGAGATTTGCGGATGATAAAGTACAGGAAAGAAGTGCGTGGCAGTATTTCGCAAAGGTCTTACTTTTGAAGCACCTCTTAAGTTTAGTGCTACTTGACGGAGTTCTCCTGGGTAGACATCTGGGAATTAGGTACGAAAAGTTTAGGAACATTATACATTAGAACTCAAGGTCTTTTGAATAGTTTAATGAATTAGCATATGTATTATTACGGCCTCGTTTTCTTGGTCCGTTTATTGACAATAATTAAAAGAAAACAGTGTTGATTATGTGATACAAAAAAAAAATAAAATGCACTGAAGTTTTTATGCAATTCTCTATCATTTCTGGTGAAAAGAGATGCTTCTGGCAAGGAATGAGGGCTGCAACATTATCTAAATAACGTGTGTTAAAAGATATCTCTGACTTTAGTTGCTCCTTTAATGTCATCTTTTTTAATATGAATTTTGTGACACTGTTGGGAAAACTATCATACGTAATCCACCTAAAGGAAGTCAACACATCCTGGTGTTGCTAATTGAGCTGGGCATAATCTGATATCCCAATAGACATCTGTTATTCAGCGATGATGATTAAATTAGGGACGTTGTGGAGGAAAGGAGTATGAGTGATAATTATAGACTTACGATGAGTCACGAGTCTAATTATTATATAAGCTGATCATCATCACTGAATAACAGATGTCTTTTGGGATATCAGTTAATGCCCAATTCGATTTCTTGCCAAAAACATGTCTTTCTATCAGACACACAGAATACTATAAAAAAAAAAACTTCCATGCAGTTCACTGTCATATCACCATCAGCAGACTACTTTCTTTTAATCTTGTCAATAAACAGATCAGGAAACAAGGCCGTAATAATGCAAATGTTAATTTATTAAACGCTTCAGAAGACCTTGAGGTCGAAAGTATAACTTTCCTAAGATTTCCTCTTCTAATTCCCCAGCCGTTTACACAGGACCCAGTCAAGTAGCAAACTTTAGAGGTACTTTAGAAGTAATTATGTTATAGGATTACTTACCTCATTGTGAAACATACTAGAATCTCTTCAAATGTACCCTGAATAAAATTAGCTATCTTATAATTATCCCTTTTCACATGAGTATCAATCAAGGAAGATGTAAACGAAAAAGCAATCACATTCAGTATTATATTGGCTATTATCCTGCTTTTAATGTTCAGTTTCCTTAAACTAGTAATAAACTGCAAAATGAAGTGACGATACTTTCAAAACTGAGCGATTTTTTGGTTAAGCCACCAATCTGAATAAGATGTGTAAGCTCCTCAGGTGAAAAGTTTCTTCAATGCGCGCACGCACAAGGTAGCATCCGGCGGTTCCAGAGGGCGTTAATCACCCATTCCACGAATATCAATGTGCTGCTGCGCCATGGGTTCAACCGATCACAGTTAACAAAATACATACATCAGTTCATCTTAGATATTCCCAGTTATATTTAATTTGGAAATTTTACATACACTCGGCTTATACTGTAATCTTAAAAGTAATTAACTAATTAACATGGTTTTCCTTCTCTCGGTCCGTTGTCCACTATTTGGCCCACACCATCCACCACAAGAAAGAATTTGGAGTTCTATTGTTTGAAAACAAAGATTCCAGATTTTCTGTCATAGGATGAAACAAACAAGTCCTTTATGCAATGTTCTCTGCTGAAACACTGAATCAAAGTTTCCGATAAAATTTTTCTTCTTTTCCTTCAGAACTTTGGCATTTGAGGATACAAAAGGGTACGGGAAATCTTAAGTTCTGTCATAAAATAACAGAAGCCACAAGTTCATCTCCATCAAATATGAATATACTTATATTTTAACTTGTGAAGATAATTTTGAATGGCGAATACCCTTTGCAATTTACATTAAACACAATGCACACATATGTATATTTTATATATATGTATGTGTGTCTGTATACATACATACATATATATATATATATATATATATATATATATATATATATATATATATATATATACACACAATCATAAGATAGATGGAGAAGGCATATGCATAAATACTTTCAGAATCAAACTGTTTCCCTTGCAAAAAGTGTGGCTTCTATACTATGGATGAATCTGTTGTGCAGAGAAAAAAATATATATAAGTGAGAATATATATATATATATATATATATATATATATATATATATATATATATATATATATATATATATATATATATATATATATATATGCATACACACACACACGTGACGCACAGGGCTTCCATGCAATTCTGCCTTTCATATCTCTCTCCCGTACTTTATCTTCCACAAATCTCCACTCATCTAGAGAGAGAGAGAGAGAGAGAGAGAGAGAGAGAGAGAGAGAGAGAGAGAGAGAGAGAGAGAGAGAGAGAGAGAGATTTCTCAGAAACAATAAAATACATGACCTCCATCCCGCACCACTTTTAAACTGTTACCAAAATTGATCATTGGGGTCTAAAAGCCTCAACGATAAGGCTTAAGTGCAGCCAAGGAAGCCCAGGGGCAGAAAAGGGAGAGACAGGAGGAGGAGGAGGAGGAGGAGGAGGAGGAGGAGGAGGAGGAGCACTAATGACAAAAGCGAACAACATGTGAAAAGGGTGATTTTGGGGATGATTTGAAAATAACAACGTACTTTCGTTAAGTGGAAATAATTTTGACAAAATACAAGGAACATGATGAGCCGGATGAATCTGAAACAAAATTACTTTGGAAAAATTAAAAACTGTGAAAACAAATGAAGATATGTACTGATATAGCAAAGAAATACAAAATTCAGGTACAGACATCAAATACATTTTTTTAGGACCTACGCACATAATATGATACAGTCTAAGAAAAACCAGTCCATAATTAGTTGATAAAATATATATTATGAAACATAAACTGATGATATTAAACAAAATGCCTTATTTAAAAAATATTGACTGAAGGACCTGTCAAATGATTTAAAGCACAATGAAGTCTTGTAATATTTGAAAAATGGCAGAACAGAAGTAAAACATGGCAACCTGTTTGTTTCATAAAAAAAGTGACTCTACGGGTATTAAAAAAATTCAAAGTAAGTATATCTCTAAGAAACATCAAATTAAAGCATCAGTGTACCACCGATATCTTATATAGAAATTTAAATGACACTGTGTTTTTTGGAAGGATGCTTATTATTAACAGAGAATCCCTTTACACTTCAGCAGTGATTGAAATGCTCACTAGAAAATGAAGGCACTGTCAATTTCTTTCCCGTGTAATTAAGGCCAGCCTTTAGAGTAAATGAGAAATGCCATTTATTTCTTTCTTTACTTGTCATTAGGCGCAAAGTGATGAAAGACTTACAATTCTCACGGTCCTCGATTGGTCTCTACCGCATAATTTAATATGACTTCGAAAAGGAAATATCTCAAGTATATTGTTACGAAGATCATCTGAAAAAAATACTTGTCCTGCTAACCATACAAATATTTCTTACGCCTTGAGAAATCAGGACTCAATGAGCTCAGTTAGATGAATGGAAATAAACTGACAAAGAGAATTATTTTATAGAGAAATAAACGATAGGAGAAAATATAGAATATTACCATAGAATATAATGTTTACTATTTAGAGTTCGATATACACCTCTTTCTACCAGTAATGAAAAGGAAAAACCCACTGTGCTGCTGTTGCCGTTGGCCTTAGCTATGAATTACGTTACAGGAAGCTGGTTGACTGAGGTTGATCGTAAAAAAGGTGGGGACGAGTGAGGTGCTAGCAAAAAAAAATATCCAAGACGCGGAAATATACTAACTTTTGATGTCAGTCTCTCTGAAAAGGATTATTATTATTATATTTCGTGTATATATATATATATATATATATATATATATATATATATATATATATATATATATATATATATATATATATATATATTCAGGACAAGTTGCAAGCATTCAAGGACTATTCTGTCCTCATCCTCTGTTGGCCGTAAAATGGAGGTTGATTAAAGGATATAAGCCAGCCAGCACACGGAACTGGAACAACAAAGACTTTAATTTCCTCTCCCAGACGCAAATAAATACAACTGGAACACGTGCCTGGTCATTTAACGGCCACCAGACGATGAGGACAGAATAGTCCTTGAAAGCTTGTAATTTTATTTGAAAACAGATCTCCGCTAGATACCACCCTGTTTAAATAAGGTCCTTTCATTAACTGTAATAAACCACAGAACAATTATGCAAGTGATCAGATCTGATACACACACACATACATATATGTAACTTTTTCTCTCTCTTCGTATTTTCTGTCACTTCATAATAACGTCCAAAAACTACTCTAGGTATGTTAACAGAAAACGGGAGAGAACTTGTCGGGCTTTTAAGCCTGACAAAATAGCAAAGGAAGCAATCTGACACTACCATTTATCTTCGCTTGTCATACAACTTACTTTTACCCAGATATTTTCTCTCTCTTGAAAACGCCTCTCCTATTCCTTTAAATATTCTAGTTTTTCACTGGCTACATAATCTATTCTATTGGTCACTTACATTTTTCATTCTTTCTACCACTGAGAATTTATTTGAGTTTATGATTGTGCATCAACTTCAGTATCGTATGGTAATAACTGATTTAAAAAAAAATAGAAATTTACAATACCAAAGTATAAAACTTCCGGGTTCTTCTTTGAGCATAATGATTTCCTTCAGTCAGCTATCATGGTAAGACGTGAAATATATACCTTTACAATACAAACAAGCCCAAACAGATGAAAGACATTAGTTACCTTGTCCTTGATTTCAGACTCAATAAAATAAACATTACGTTTCCATAACTCAACGCGAAGTCAAAATGTCTTTGAACTATAAAGCTTTCCTATATTACATTTAGAATTGAAACTTGAACGTCGAAACAGACTCCAGCGAGACTTGGGCGTCTTCTCCCCAACTAATCATAACTTTGTATTTTCACAAGCCATGGATGTTTGCGGTAGTTAGGAATACCCAACTTAGAAATAGTTCGCCAGGATGTTTCTTCTGCGCATGCTGCGTGAAGCCCAGGCCCATCCGGAAACGCTAAAGATACGCAAAAAGGGATTAAGTCTAAATAATACCATCTTGATCTTTAGCAGAAGGTTTCTGTCACAGTGAGACGATTCTTGAAGGACACATAAACACACAACTTCCACCTTACGTACTTCTTTAACAAAAATTACTAATAAATTAGATAAATAAACTGAGACAAAGAGCTGAGAAGTATCGTCAATTATCAACTTGGGAAAATCTTGTAACAGGTTGATTTTTTGGGATGAGTTTTTATTGAAATTATCCTTACTGCTGTGTCCGGAAAAACTCCTGCCCATTTTAATATAGCAACAACATGGTAAATTCATTATCCAAGGAAACATTTTATGTTATTTCTCAACATGACCACCAATCAGCCATCATGGTTTTTTTGCATAAAATTTGAGCTTTCCTTAAAATTCTACAATAATTTTATGCAAAATTAATGAGCACAACCAAGAATAAAATTGAAGCCCTCTGACAAAATATATTTTGGAAGCGTTGAACCCATACCAACATTCAGTTTTCAAGGACGCTGAAGTGTTATAAATAAATATATGATACATCCGGCAGTAAACATGAATTCCTATTTTTTACAGTGAATGATGGAAGCACGTCGAAATTCCAATTCTACATGAACTTGTAAACATCAGCTTCCCACCGCAAGTGCTCCTTAAAATCGTTATAGAGGCGGAACCGGGGGCGAAAACTAGGGCCATGCCCCCTCTGAAATTAATTAAGCCATCCATCAAGTCCACAGTCATTGACCACCAAGTCTCTAAGGCTTCCTTTAGGGAAAGGGCATTCGACCCTACCTTTACGCTGGCATTAGAGGATAGTGATAACAGTCAACTTGGTCTCTCTCTCTCTCTCTCTCATACTCACAAATTTCATTCTCCTCTACCACACCACCATATACCTTCAGTGTATCGTTAATCCAACACATGCATTCAGTTACACGGCTGTCTCGTCGAAATACGCTTTCGCCTCCTATTAGATCTGTCAAAGAACATTTTTGAACAATCCCTTAATATGAAATCTACGATTCATATAATTTCAAATTACTAGCTCTACCTCATAAATCGGATTGGACCTGTCTAAGGAAGCCGCCAAAGGCGTCTTAGCTCCGAATGAAATCATGAATTTCAGATATATTTTGTTTTCAGTCTTCAATTCCTATTTTTTTTATATCAATTGCTGGTGATTTTGTCCTTATTATTTAAGACATTCAGTGGGATACAATATTTCTTGAAAAATTAAAACTGATACAGCATATCCAAAATTTAACAGTAATTTAAAATCAATACTGAAAACACCACTAACCTTAGAGAGAGAGAGAGAGAGAGAGAGAGAGAGAGAGAGAGAGAGAGAGAGAGAGAGAGAGAGAGAGAAAAAAAAAATTAAAGATATATACTCTAAAAAATTTTTTATATTTGAATGGATTTCAAAAATAGTCAATCGCTACTTGTCTATAATTTTTTGTTTTATATTACCAAAATACTTCACTGCTATACATATACTGTAAATCATTAAATGACAAACAGCTTATAACTTACAAAATCACCGACATATCCTATTATCAACTAAATCAGGTCAAAATAATAGCATAGCTGACGACCTTGCTGTAGATCCAGTATATTTCCATAACATCACCGTTACGACAGTATGAATGTGCCGTCTAACCAGAGAGAGAGAAAGGGGGAGATTGTTTTATCCCGATGGATTAAGGAATACCTCGTCCAGCGTTTTGATGTGTACATTTGGACGAAGCAATGGACACTCATCTCTTGTATCTTTTTTAACTTCTTCGCTATTTCTCTCTTTTCCCATGACGCGCGTCCATAAAATCGAACAACAACAGGTACCTAATTCACCCCTTATCTACAGTCCACATTATCAAGTATCCGTAGGGATACTTGATAATGTGGACTGTTTGTCCAAGAAAGCTTGTAACCTTTTGAATAAAAACTCCATTAGATACCATCCAGTTTGAATGAGGTCCTTTTAGTAATTCTACTAATGCAAAGAACAATTGTGTATGTGATAAAGTTAACTGTATATTAGGTACATATGAGGATATTAAGATGTCCTATAACGAAACATAATGACAATGAATTATATACTATGACGTAAAATAATAACAATAAAGTGGGACATTTGAAGTATTTTCATCAATTTCATCTAAAGATAATTTCAAACTGACGACCATAGAAAATGTTCGAGAGAGAGAGAGAGAGAGAGAGAGAGAGAGAGAGAGAGAGAGAGAGAGAGAGAGAGAGAGAGAGAGAGAGAGAGAGAGAAATACCATAATTCTGAATGGATACATTTTCAAAATGTACATCAGTGTTTGTGCAAAGGCCAAGAATTTTTAAAGTGATTTGATCAACAGGTATTTCGACCAACAACGTTAAAGTAAAAATTAATCTATCTTTACCTTTGGGAAGTACGGTAGAAAAAAAAATTCTTCAATATACTTAAGTGCTCTACGTTCCATTCTGAGAAAAATGGAAAGCGCCAGTTTCCAAGAAAACTAAGAAATATAAAAAGAAAAAAACTGGAAGGTTTATGTAAGGAAATTTAATAGAGTATCATTACATCCGTTTCAGTGCTAGGATTAAATTTCAAGTTAGGCCTTGGATGAAAAAATTAATGTGTTTTTCACGACTCTTGATCTCGCCATTACACATGAAGTCGTACGGCAAGAAGAGTTTTTTTTCTGCAAAGGCCGACGAGAGTCAATCTTGTGACAACACCAAAAATTATTTAAAAAGATGGAAAAAGGTGATGAAAAAAGGACTGTAAAATACGTCAAAAATACAACATGCAGAATATTTCTAGTATTAAAAATCAATTGTATTCATAAAAATAAAAAGTACTTGCAATTAATATCCTGTAGAACATTCAAGGCATTCCTACACAAAACCAGGTTTCTGAGCCAAAAATAAAAATCACATTGCGCGAACAGTACTTGGCACAATCCTGAAATCACAACGAAAGAAACGAGTGCGAGAGATGGACAAGGTGAATGTAATTTTTATTCACAAGCAATAACATGAAACAGGTCAGGTTAAGAAGAAAAACCATTCACGTAAGTGATAACAAAAATGCAGACAAGAAGTGATGAGAGAATTTGCTACCACGACCAAACATATCCTATCCTTCGGAAGGCTCTAACATCTATGGTGATTAGACTAGTAAAATATATATTGAATTTTACACTTCATAATCCTAGGGGCAATAACCGGGCTTCATCATATAATGAGGAATGTTCAGGTGAAAAACCCATTGCATTTAAATCTGACATTTGGCATTAGTCTGCTGAGATACAATGAAAACCCAATTAGCTGCTTATGCTTATACAATTAATTCTGCTCCCATTAATAAAATAACAGGATGCGCTTAACATTGACCTTTAATAGAAAAAACTATACAAATTAATAAACGCCATTCCGGGGTATTGTTTTTTTGGGTATAAAGAAATACGTGATCTACACAAGTGCGTAAGACCGACTTTAACTTAGAGAAACAAATTTCCCCATTTTAATAAAAAAATATCAAGCAGTCTACCCAATAAAATGGCGAAAGCAGCAAATCTTTCCCTCCATTTATATTTGATGAAATACATCGCGATTATCATTCTCACTTTTATCCCCGTTATCCAATTTATCCTTTTGATATACGGTATGTAAAGCTGTTCACTGATGCTGTATTGTAAGCCATTGGAGATAAATGTGTACATAAGATTTTCTGAATTAATTCCATTTTCTCTTTTTTCTTTTTTGACTACTTGTATTCTTCCATTGATAATACCTTTAATTGGCAGAGATAATTGCAAGTAGTTGGTTAGATACGTTTATCATTTTTTTATGCCTTTGTCATATCTTCTGTTCCACATGCATGAAAAAACTAAGTGGAGAAATCTAACAATATCATTCTTTCGATAAAAGAATATATTTCAAAACTTACAGTTAAGGTATCTATGCCTATTGCTGTTTACCTACGTATACACAGTTAACGAGGTATAAGCCACTTTCAACTTATTTAATACTTACTTATTCTTCTCCGTAAACTTCTTACAAAGGGAACAGCGGATATCCATTCTGACACAGAGAGAGAGAGAGAGAGAGAGAGAGAGAGAGAGAGAGAGAGAGAGAGAGAGAGAGAGAGAGAGAGAGAGACCACAGAACAAAGGGGTATAACGATTATTAATTTGCTAGATCCGTATCTTCTTTCACACAATTACCAATCTATTCAAAAACTGGGCAAACTTCAAACTGATTCTCGAATATAATGAATTGTTTCACATCATGGAATTTAATTTTTGTGATTTTTCATTTGCCGAGTATGTAATATTTCTATAATGATATTTTTACGTAAAAATATCGAAATTATGTGGAAACAAATCCATTAAAAATAACGAGACAATCAGTTGTGAGTCTCAAAGAAGGGAAATACTGACGGGTTTCAGTATTTATATCAAAAAGAAATTTCCGCTCTAATACACACCCTCCTATCCATTTGGAATTTGTTGATCAAATGAAGAACTGTAGATATTTTCAGTAACCCGTATCATCCTGCATTTTTACATAAAAAACGATAACAAAGACAGCCCCGTTAAGCCTGCTTCAAAAACAATTGGCGAATTTTCTGTTAAATCTGTCCATATTTTCTTTAATTTTTTTTACGGGGAAAATTAATAAACAACTACTGTGGTAGTGTGATCACGTGTTTACTGAATTAAGGTTTAATGCATTTCTTTTAAATCTTCCTCTGCTACTTATACAAAACTTTGCATATTTATCTAGTTCATTTGGTTAACGTATTTCGAATTTATATTCTTTTAATATAAAACGCAAGGTTGTACTCTTGCAATTTAGAAGGCATAAAAATACGTTTTATACATCACAAAAACAATGAAATAAGGAGAGAGAGAGAGAGAGAGAGAGAGAGAGAGAGAGAGAGAGAGAGAGAGAGAGAGAGAGAGAGAGATTTTTCTTTTATTGTGAAACGGCGTCGCATCGACTATGGTCAAAGTCACCGATTAGAGAGAGAGAGAGAGAGAGAGATTTTTCTTTTATTGTGAAACGGCGTCGCATTGACTATGGTCATAGCCACCGATTAGAGAGAGAGAGAGAGAGAGAGAGAGAGAGAGAGAGAAATATGAATACCAAAATTCGGAAAAAAAAAAAAAAAGTTTGACACTGCGCCGTTCGCTAGTGACCGGAGATTGATGCTGTTTTTACGAAACATAGACTGGGTGTGTTGATAGAATGCATTTTCCTCCCATCCGGTCGACGTGGGCACACAAAGGTATATTGTGTCCAAGATTTTGGTTTCACATTTAGTCTCCCACTGTAATTGCAATATATCCATACTATACTCAACGAATACAGTATTATATTAAATTACATACTTCCCATTTTTCTGCACTGGATTGTTTTTATAAATGACTACGCTAATACTGATCGCAAAGTGTAAACATAATTAAAAAACAGCGATAAAATTCATGGTTTTCATGCCAGTGAATAAATCAATAATAAAAACTATCAATAATAAAAACTACCATAATTTTAACCATTTACAGCATCTGCAGTAAGACGTTTACGGAAGAATAACAGTAAGCATTTCGTGTTGTATTTCATAATGTAAATAACTAAGCCATATTTTATGATGAACTGGCAACCAATTGCTGCCCTCCACTAAGTGAAAAATAATAAATGCCAGTTTTTATTCGTTAGTTATGGGAGAAGTGGAGGAGGTAGGCCTTGCTTCCTAGCTCCTGTAATTTTGGAGACAGGGAAAAAGTACGGTATGCTGCAGGCGCGCGCTCACACATATATGTGAATATGTATGTAATGTATGTAAGTGTGTGCGTCTGTGTGTGTGTACTTTTGAGAGATAACATCGAAAAATAAATAAATAAACTAAAATACTAAGCGACTTCCCACCAGGAAGGATTCGAGTTTCCTTCAGCTTAATCATATACATATATAAAAACGATAAACAACTATTATTATACTTATTACTGATAATGACAAGCTGCTTCTTCGGGGAACTAAGAGGCTGACCTGTGATTCGCCACACAGGGCAAAACAAAAAAGAAATGGAACCTGATATACCATTGGATAAACTTTGTAATCGAGGAGGCCTACTGTATTCATACCTACGGCTTTACCCATTCCCCGCTCCAACAGCAGTGATTAGGTATTCCAATCTCGTCCCCAAAGCAGGTAATCTCACCTGGCCCTCTGTCTCTGAGTGGATATAGCGTTGGCCTGGCAAATCACAGGCAAGAGGTTCAAACCTCCGGAGAGAAGGTTTGTCTTTATAATCTATTTCCAGATGAGATTCCTGCATAAATCCACACTTATTATTATACATGTATATATTGCCGAAAGGAAAACTTAATTTCATTGCACACTGGCAAAATGGACTATATATCCACATAAACCTGGTGAATGTGACAAATAAATCACAAAAATACGACATGGCTTTGATATACCACTGTGGATCACATACCGTATTAAAACTGAATTCAACCCGCCCATTCCATACTGAGACCATGTAAAATTATTTGCTTTTGATTGAAATGCAAGAAAATCTACATGTCCCACGTCTACGTATTTTATTAAAACCCCGAGTGCTCTAGACCTAAATCAACTAATAAAATGTCGTCAGAGTGGAAAACAGAAGGGCGTTTGAAGACAGGTTTGACACTGCCATTCGTTGAAACAAAATCAGTATATGAGTAAACCTCTCCAGACAAAAAACCAAAACTGTATTCAGGTATATAACTAACGCGTAGCCTAGGAGACGTATGACAGCTCGAAATATGAACTGGAACTGGAATATAAAATTAAAGCCAAAAGGCAAGCGCTGGGACATATAGGGTTAATCAGCGCTGACAATAACGTTGAATGAAAGAGGTTGCAGCCAGGGACCGAAGGGACGCTGCAAAGAACCTCAAGTAATGCCTACAGTGCACCTTGTGAGGTGCACTGACGGTAATAAGCCCTATGAGGTAAAAGGCATAAAAGAATGGCAAAAGAGATACTACATTTATAGATATCATTTTACTTCTTAGCCAAGATTCATAGTGAAAATGTGAATGAATGACACCTGTAGTATTAACATACTATACATATAAAACTTTAGGTTTCCAATCTTGTTCAAAAGACTAGCAGAAGCAGCAATAATTTTGATACAATCCCATCTATGGACTGGCCAAAGGCATAATGCTCTTATTCTACACATCGGTGAACAATCCCATATAAATGATCAGCCCCTTGGTAGTAAAAAAAACAAGTAATAGATTTTTCTTGAAAACTTCTATTATCTGTATTCTAATGAAAACATCAAAACAAAATCCGCTCCTATATTATACTCTTAAACCTATTCTGCACAAGACGTTCAGTGAAGATTTAAAAGAGAAACTGAAGATTATCAGTAATACCTTAGAGTGCTCTTAGCAGCTCCACGTTTAATCCAGTGCCTGGCTTAATCCTTGACAACTACTGTTTACCTGAATACTACAGCAAACGTTAACGCTTTAATACACTTTCAATCGTAGTTGCATTTTTTAAAACCGAGTTCTCTTTGTATTCTTTTTTTCTGTTCATGCACTTGGCTTGAGAACGGAGTAAAGGTAAAATGTCTTGCATTTCATTCTTTCATTTTCCTCGTGGACATATACTATTTACACCTTATTCATGCTTCAGTTCCCGGTGTAAGAATTTACACACACACACATATATGTATGTATATATATGTCTGTGAAAAACGTTGATATGAAAATGGTAACTAGAAAAACACTTATATGTGGTTGCGTGATATATTTCATTTCCTTTTTGTGTCAGTTGTACTCTGAATATGTTGACTCTAACATGTTAATCCCAGAAATCACAAGAGAATTGCAAACCGTTCCTCGAACTCATTCAATTTATTGTCTTCCTTCTAACAGATACGAGAAGCTTTCAGGACTGTATCCCGACAGCTGACCTTCACACAAGTAGACACACAGACTGACTTATACCTACGTCAACCATTGTCATTTTATTATTCTAGGCGAATAATAAAAGACGTAATAAGGAAAACAGATCAGATACTGACAATAAAAACAATATTTGACTGACCCATTTATTTTTAATAATTCAGTTTGAACCTCCGAAATCATGATAATGCCTTGCAGTAAAAGGAAGCATAATTTGATTACTTTCTTGGGACGGCCGTTACGGCCAGGGGGTTCCTTGACTCGCCTCTAACCCAGGGGAGCCCTTAGACCAGCACTACTCTTCCCCACTCACAGTTGCCCATGAATTCATTCACGTCCGACTTGATATGAAAAAGGAAGAGAACTATAGCTGCAATCTAATCACGAGGTTAACTGTTCATGAAATTCTTACTCATATCCTTAAATTCCGATTCAGTTCGTTTCCGAACTGACAGTAAATCCTTTGAAGCTCCAAACTCGCAGTAAAATATTTGTTCAACGTAATAGTTGTGTTGATAAGCTTTCGTTAATTAACTGGATGGTCATCAGTTCCGCAAACGTGCCTAGCTTAGAGACTAACCCCACTAAACAAATGCCGCTAAACTGATATGTGTAAGATTAAGAGTACTTCTCGCTTAATTGCAATTTTGGCCTCAGAGCTTAAGAGGGAATCGAAACGTAAGGGCGCTCGGCAAACTTGGGTAAAGTCAGGTTTCATGCAAATCCGGGTATTCATTGAAAATCTTGATAATGAGTCTCCTTTAAACCCAAAGGGGAACATCGTCGCTGTAATCAGAATATCAACATATCGTCCAAATATTAGACGATATTGTAACATCAACCTATGGCAAAAAAACGTTATCTGCATTAACCAGTCATATTTACTTCGTGATATTAGGAAGCATTAATTTTTAGTGGATATGACTGCATTAAAACACTACGCAAAGTACTGTATTAAAAATATGAAAATCGAAGAATACATTAACTTATCATGTCAAGAGATAAATGCATCTTGAAAATATGTTACTTTATTTCTTAACACTAAATTAAAACCTAACTACACACAAGCACTAAAATCCTTACTAATTTTAAATGGAAAAAAATGCAAAATATCAACTGAAATCTGGTAACTTTCGGCGCTCTACCAATGTTCAAAGATCCTCCCTCGGAACGTCTGAATATGAATGACAAATTGATTACCTGTACTAGTTTCAGCTTCACCGTGCCAACTGAATGAAAATCCCGAAAGCATAAGGTAACAAAATTATCCTGATGGTCGCCATTTTAGAAAGCGGCAAGGAGACAGCGAAACGGGTCCAGGGAGCTTCCTCTCCTTTATACCTGCAGCCTCCCGGGGCATACTGTCCTGGGCTGAGAGTAATTTTACAAAACAGCTTCCTTTGGAATCCCACCACTCATCAAGGCGC
This sequence comes from Macrobrachium rosenbergii, assembly GCF_040412425.1. Taxonomy (NCBI): domain Eukaryota; kingdom Metazoa; phylum Arthropoda; class Malacostraca; order Decapoda; family Palaemonidae; genus Macrobrachium; species Macrobrachium rosenbergii. Next base: position 31,873,164 of record NC_089790.1, read on the forward strand.
AACACATGAAGTCATTGTTACAAAAATAGAAAATTGATGTTGCAAAAGATCACAGTTTTGTGGAATAGTTCTCTCACATATACGATGGATATTACCAATAGGACAGAGGAACAGAGAAATAACTGTGGAAATCCCAAAGAAATACGATTTCTAAAAAGGATAAATTTTGAGATATAACATAACCAACATACGCTCAAGCAGAGCTGGAGTGACAAAAGTATTAAATTACCTTTGAAGGACAGGGTCGAAGGTTACTAAGTTATTTTATACCATGAACGTTGAAATAAGATTGAAAATATCTTAGTCCTTCCATGTCTGTCCTTAAACTCTTCAAGCTGGATTTCAGCAATTTTGTCCATCTCTTTCCATACCATGAAAATGCTTTAATTTTGCCTCACAAAAATACACGTTTGCAGACGAAAATTACCCATATATATATATATATATATATATATATATATATATATATATATATATATATATATATATATATATATATATATATACACACACACACACACACACACACACATATATATATATATATATATATATATATATATATATATATATATATATATATATATATATAACAAAGACTTGTCATAAAATAGGTTAGACATCAAACCAGAAGTTGTTTACGATGAACAAAATTCAAGGTTAAACAGGGGCTGCTTGAGGGTATATGCACATTTAAAAAAAATACAAGTGCAGTGAAGGACACTGTGCGGATTGTGCAGGTGAATTTAATAGAATGACTAAAGTAATTAATGACAACGTGAGAGAGAAAACAGTGGATATTTGGGGCCGTATTTAAACTAGCCCTATACAGTGAAAAAGAAGTTTCAATTTGATAGAAGACAATGGAGAACGAAAAGTTAACTAGCGAGTGGGTCCAGGAAGAGTAGATGCTGTTTGATTATTTTGAATAGTCGCTGAATATGATGACTGGTTATTGAAAGAACGGAAGTAGTTGATCTCATGTAAAAGAATACTTGCGTGAGGATGTACAAAGGGTAATTCAGTGTAAAAGAATAAAAAACGACAGATATTGACAGTATTAAGAGGGAGAGCAAACCCATGGGTGTGACGGTGAAATTGAGTGGCTCCCCAAGGTGTGCAAAGTTTGATTGAATGAGAGAAAGATGACAGACACGGCAGTATAACTTACATGGCATTGCATTCGTAGCCTGTATGGGAAAGCGTGCCAAAGATGGTGTGTGGGTAAAGTACTTGTTATGAGGCAGTTGCTGGAGACATCCGGCGATAAAGAAAAAACCTGCGAGTGGCATACACATCTTAAGGCACATGCAATTAATTAATTAATTAATTAATTATTGTAACTGGGATTTTTCTGGTATCACAATAAAGCTAATGACAGACTTGTTAGACATGTAATATAAAGCGCAATGAGGATGTATGTGGTGGAAATGGCAATGGGTTCAGGACAATCGAAGTTTTCTTGAAGAAAGCACAATATGCCACTATGGCATTCCTGTTACATTTGTAACACATTAAAATTACCTAAGAACGAGGCAGCTGCAAAGTTAACGTTGATGGGTTCTTGTCTAATCCACTTGAAGTATACAAAGGAACTTTATTTCACATTTATTGTTTCCCCTTCTTTTAGGTTTTCCAAAGAAAAAGTGGTTGGAGATGGAAGATATGGTTTAAGTTTAGATTGCAGTAACAACAGATTTTCAATATACAGAAAATATTGTTTTAATCAGCAAAATTGCAAAATGATTTACAGAGTTTGCTTGACAAAATGCATCATATGGATAGAACTTTAAACATATCTATGAAAAACAGAGGTGATGAGGGCACAGCACGCGCAAACGGATAAAATCATATCAGATAGAGAAAGGATGAATCATGATATGACAACGAAACTAAAAGGCATAGAAAAAGAATGACTCATGATATGACAACGAAACTAAAACTCTGTTGCATTGAAGTTATAAAAGAAAATTAGGAGAAAGATGGCAAACACAGAAATGATAACACAAGGGAGATTACTGAAGTTCCTTCTGTAGGTGACATAATGATGAAAGAAAGATGAAGGTTGCTTGTTCTTCCCACACACCCATGAGATTAGCTCGTGATGGCGGGAACAAGAAGAGTTGGAAGACCCAGACCTACTTGGAAAAGAACTACAAGAAGGGAGATGAATAAACGTTTGTGGAAGACGAGAAGACAAAGCGCATAAAAGACACGAATTTCGGAATTTCACTTAGATTCATTTCGTCATGTGGTGTTGTTGCAGGTGATATATATATATATATATATATATATATATATATATATATATATATATATATATATATATATATATATATATATATATATATATATATAAGTATACACACGCACATATAATATATAATATATATGTATGTATGCGTGTGTGGCAGGATAAATTAACCATGTGTCGTTCAAACTACAACAGAAATAATGTCGGAAACATTTTTTGTAACAAATATTCGCATAATATCTTTTCACATCAACAGATGTGCTATCATTTTTCTTGAAAGTACATCACGCAACTCGGGCAATTTACATAAACTATCCGGAATAACTTTCACAAGTAAGGCAACAAAATTCACGTCTCTTAAAAGGATCGTCCCTAATCAAAAGTCGCTGGAAAATATTTACATACTTTTAACTTAGAGCAGATGCCTAACGACCGGTCACTTAAATCTCAAACGACCTCCTTCTCTCTAATCTCTCCTGATAACCATCCGGTGTCATTACGAAAGTTGTTCCGATGTCAAACAACCTCTTCCTTCTTAAACTCTTTTAATCAGCTACCTCTGTTGCAATGTCGACTACCGCTTCATACTTTACATTATCAAAAGTAAACAACACTAAGCACGATATGACTATGCGCACGCACGCTCACATACATACAAACAGCTTATTATATATATATATATATATATATATATATATATATATATATATATATATATATATATATATATATATATATATATATATATATATATATATATATATATATATATATATATATATATATATATACACACACATATATATATATACAATATATAAATAATGTGTATGAATATATGTTTATACAGTAAGAGAGGCAGACAGACAGACAGACACACACACACACACACACACACACAGGGAGACCTTATTCGGAAAATCAGATCCATCAGAAGTAACCTTCATTCGGGTCACCTCAAATGCAATTCCACTAAAACTCACGGAAAATGGAGTCTGATCCGAGAAAATTGAAATTTTTCCCAGAAGGGACACCCAATTGGAGCCGTATCTTGAAATCATTCCGTGAGGACGTTATTACAATCAGGAATGATATGCATTTGAGGATTTTAACGCACTTCTATAATGCACTGATGCAGAATACAGGAGTCAATACCTCGCCTGGTATATATGAAATAAAGCGTTTCCCTTGTATTCTTGTGTTTTCTGAAAGACTATGTAGGTGACCTCTCTCTCTCTCTCTCTCTCTCTCTCTCTCTCTCTCTCTCTCTCTCTCTCTCTCTCTCATATAATATATGTGTGTGTGTGCTTCTGTGTATTTTTTACTACTTCCCACAAGACCTTTTATACCTTCTTATGTTAAGTCAAAAATCCCCTAAGATCGAATTCATTTTACACTGGTAATAACTTGCTCCCAAAGGGAAATTTACACATAAGTGCATCGGCCCCGCCTATGATTCAAACCTATGCCTTTTCGTTTTGATACAGAGTAGATATTTGACTTGTTCCCTACGTTAGCATAAACACAGACACAATTACACAAACACATATGAATAAGTGGACTAACTCAGCCATAAACCAGAGAAAGGGAAATACCGAGGAGGAAATATATCATTCACGAACGACCTCCCAGATTTTTGCCCCCAGAAGAGGTCCACCCACGGAATTAATCCCAGAGTGGCAATATGTTTGATGAAATCTGAGCACAGTCGCCGAATATCTTTTTTGAAAGAGTCGATTCAGTGGGATGGGAAAAGAAAAAGATAAAATGGGCGAGCCTTTCCCATGATTACTCATCCAGCAAAAGTCGTGGCAGGGCTGGTAATGACCAACCTCCGAGACCATTATCATCGTTACTGGAAACTTTTTGGAACATCTTGTCATTCTATAACTACGTAGAGGATTGTAGATTTAGAATTTACAAATTTCCATAAATTCATTTTTTTAAACTCTGTCATATAGAGATGGCTTCACACACATTATATTCACATAATATATATATATATATATATATATATATATATATATATATATATATATATATATATATATATATATATATATATATATATATATATATATATATATATATATATATATATATATATATATATATATATATATATATATATATATTATATATATATATATATATATATATATATATATATATATATATATATATATATATATATATATATATATATATATATATATATATTATACATATACATTTTATATAAATAATATATATATATATATATATATATATATATATATATACATATATAGAACTGGAACGAAATATCAATTTTCTGGCCAAATTATTCCATATTTCGAATACTAAAAAACGACAGCGAACTGCAATTCCAGTTCATCGGAAAAATCCCTCCCCATTTCGATTAATTCACAAAACTTAATACGAGAACTGAAATGAAATAGATTGTTTGAGAAAATGTGGTATGTAATTGGATTACTTGAAAAATTGTAACTGAAATCAGATCGTAATTTTCCGGAAAAGTAAGTGACTTAATTGGACCACTTCATATAAGGGCTTTGGAGACAATCGATCATATAATGTGGACAATAACATGAAAGAACACTTATTTTACCGTAATGGCTCATACTGTTTTAATATTCATGGATTTCAAATCTGATCAGTCAATCACGAAGAAGACTGGGGACAGTAAATTTTTTTTTATTTCACATAGAGTGCACCGCATTCCAATTTTCAAGGGTAAAATCATATACAGTCACTCCTGGATGGCAAAAAAGGGTAAAGGATATAATAACAAAGAATAATGATAAATTGTAAAAGATATTTACAATATTCTATAAAATTACTGAATAGAAACAAAAAAAAAATGAAAGCTTCACTGTAAATCAAAGATTCGATAAATTGTCCGGGTTAAGATTTGTTCTTCTAAAAATAAATAGATTCACTCATAAATGTTTGATAAGGAGTCTTCACTTAAAAGCAGCAAGAACACTAAAATTTTTGAGTCTTCTACCTGCGTTACATTTCTTTAAATGCTGTAATATTGGCGATTTGATTGGCTTGGGCAGCAAACAACCGGTACAAAGAGGATTGCCATAATGATCAGACTTTACCCGGACTGACCTCTTACGACTGGCCATTATAGTTGGAGCTATATTCACTTGCGAATATAGGTGATGCCAGAAAAAACGACCCAACATAGTAAAGTTGGTAAAATCTACTTTAGGGTTCATACGGGGGAAAGCTCTAATCAAGAATATTTTTCACTTCTCTAACAACATACTTGCAGCATGATTCATTAATATACGGCAGTTTGAAATACTTTTTGTTATTTTGTTATTTTCCCCGAGAGATTTATTTAAGTCTTATTGACGCTATGGACGTCCCAGGCACAGAACAGATGATTGACCTTGAATATAATGCCCTACAAGCTAAAACTGATTGGGAACCAATCCTTTCCACCCATTCACGGTCTGAAAGAGTAAGAAACTGGTTACTGATAGTTCAGTAGAGACCTATGCGGGGCCCCCCTTCCACCCCAGCCTCTCCCCACCCCCTAGGTTTATAGCAGGTGCCTATTTATCGAGTGTGATAAGTTGGACGTGACTTATTTTACACTAGTTGCCCCTTAATATCGAATGCGTTATAACTTGGGCAGAACGAGCATTTTCTGAAAACACCAGTAACCTCAGTAATGTTTCTCAACATCAGGATTCACCGAAAGCTACTTATTCTCAATTCTGAATTCAAGACCGTAAATGCATCGAGGCCTGTAAAAGCTCAGTTGACTTTGCTAAAATTAGATTGTTACCGTCAACTCCTCGATATCTTGAATATGATAGTGGTTTCCCTGAATAGAAAAATTGAGATACAGGTCCAGAAAAAATAACTGATACAGCCATGACACTATTACAAAAAGTCACCTTTCTAGGTATAGTGCGGTATAACTTCCAGTTAAGGCCAAGTACGACTAATAAAGCATAAATGGAAAGGGATTTAAGACCTCTGAGCCCCACAAAAGAATCAATATAAGATCTTTTTGCATACCGAAACTAACGTTATCCTTAGACGTGATAAACAGTACAACGTCATCAAAGGTAAGGAAGTGAGTAATGTCGTATATATATTTATTAGTTCAAAAACAAACCGTAAATCTATTAATAATATTTACACTGCTTTAGCATCATCAGTACAGTATATTGTTAAATACACACACATATATACATACACATTATATATTTATATACACACAGGTAATTATTTATTTATATATATATATATATATATATATATATATATATATATATATATATATATATATATATGTGTGTGTGTATATATATGTATATATGTATATATATATATATATTTCTGACCCAGTCAGAAATTTATTTCTGTTCCACACGTGATTGTGTGCTGATTATTTATATATATATATATATATATATATATATATATATATATATATATATATATACACAGTATATATACATATATATATATATATATACATACACACACACATACCAAATGTACCTTCAATGGACGTTCCTCTTCCGAGTACCGCCATCATTCACGATGAAAACCCTTCTGTTACCAAAAATAACCGAATCTGTATCTGTCACAATACAAAAACCATCCAACAAATACCGAAAAACCCATGTGTTGATGATTTATGTGGCAAGGGGAAACGTGAAAAAACAAGGAATCAAATTTTTTCTATTGTACGGAAAATACAAACCCAGGAGCCACTGTCACACAGACAGGAAACTGAATAGTGTCTAAAAATGTGAACATACTATTATTATTTTTTACTTAGGGGTTACACTCAATTTTATACTATCTTACACCCAATTTTATACTATCAGCAATTATGACTATCATTTTTATGACTTACTGCAACAATCAATATCCTAATAATTTTCTGTCAAGTGTTCATATCATCTTGGTTAGCATCACTCTTGCAACCAGAAGACTTCAGAATCTGTTAGTGTTCATATCATCTTGGTTAGCATCACTCTTGCAACCAGAAGAATTTAGAATATGTTAAGCGTTCATATCATCTTGGTTAGCATCACTCTTGCAACCAGAAGACTTCAGAATCTGTTAGTGTTCATATCATCTTGTTTCACTCTTGCGACCAGAAGAATTCAGAATCTGTTAGTGTTCATATCATCTTGTTTAGCATCACTCTTGCGACCAGAAGAATTCAGAATCTGTTAGCGTTCATATCATCTTGGTTAGCATCACTCTTGCGACCAGAAGAATTCAGAATCTGCTAGTGTTCATATCATCTTGTTTAGCATCACTCTTGCAACCAGAAGAATTCAGAATCTGCTAGTGTTCATATCATCTTGGTTAGCATCACTCTTGCAACCAGAAGAATTCAGAATATGTTAGCGTTCATATCATCTTGGTTAGCATCACTCTTGCGACCAGAAGATCTGTTAAGTGTTCATATCATCTTGTTTAGCATCACTCTTGCAACCAGAAGAATTCAGAATAAGTTAGCGTTCATATCATCTTGGTTAGCATCAGTCTTGCAACCAGAAGAATTCAGAATCTGTTAGTGTTCATATCATCTTGTTTAGCATCACTCTTGCAACCAGAAGAATTCAGAATATGTTGGTGTTCATATCATCTTGGTTAGCATCACTCTTGCGACCAGAAGAATTCAGAATCTGCTTGTGTTCAATTAATCTTGTTTAGCATCACTCTTGCAACCAGAAGAATTTAGAATCTGCTAGTGTTCATATCATCTTGGTTAGCACCACTCTTGCAACCAGAAGACTTCAGAATCTGTTAGTGTTCATATCATCTTGGTTAGCATCATATTAATTAAGATGACTCAGATTATGAGTATTGTTGTATGTTAACAAGATGATATGAAGTGTTAACTCAAGATGATATGAACATATCATCTTGACTAGCATGCTGCAACCAGAAGACTTCAGAATATGTTAGTGTTCATATCATCTTGGTTAGCATCACTCTTGCAACCAGAAGAATTCAGAAGAATGTTCATATCATCTTGGTTGATCACTCTTGCAACCAGAAGAATTCAGAATCTGTTAGATATCATCTTTTAGTGTTCAATCCATCACTCTGCAAAGAAGAATTCAAGAATCTGTTAGTGTTCATATCATCTTGGTTAGCATCACTTTGCAACCAGAAGAATTCAGAACCTGTTAGTGTTCATATCATCTTGGTTAGCATCACTCTTGCAACCAGAAGAATTCAGAATCTGTTAGTGTATCATCTTGGTTCATATCATCTTCAGAATCTGTTAGCATCACTCTTAGCATCACCAGAAGAATTCAGAATCTGTTAGTGTTCATATATCATCTTGGTTCATCATATCATCTTGGTTAGCATCACCAGAAGTGTTCAGAATCTGTTGTTCATATCATCTTGGTTAGCATCACTCTTGCAACCAGAAGAATTCAGAATCTGTTAGTGTTCATATCATCTTGGTTAGCATCACTCTTGCAACCAGAAGAAAGAATCATCAGAATCTGTTAGCGTTCATTATCATCAGAATGGTTCATATCATCTTAGTTAGCATCACTCTTGCAACCAGAAGAATTCAGAATCTGTTAGTGTTCATATCATCTTGGTTAGCATCACTCTTGCAACCAGAAGAATTCAGAATCTGTTAGTGTTCATATCATCTTGGTTAGCATCACTCTTGCAACCAGAAGAATTCAGAATCCATATCAAGAATTCAGAATCTGTTAGTGTTCATATCATCTTGGTGAGCATCACTCTTGCAACCAGAAGAATTCAGAATCTGTTAGTGTTCATATCATCTTGGTTAGCATCACTCTTGCAACCAGAAGAATTCAGAATCTTTTAGTGTTCATATCATCTTGGTTAGCATCACTCTTGCAACCAGAAGACTTCCAGAATCTGTTCAGTGTTCATATCATCTTTGTTAGCATCACTCTTGCGACCAGAAGACTTCAGAATCTGTTAAGTGTTCATATCATCTTGGTTAGCATCATTCTTGCAACCAGAAGAATTCAGAATCTGTTAGTGTTCATACATCTTGGTTAGCATCACTCTTGCGACCAGAATTCAGAATCTGTTAGCGTTCATATCATCTTGGTTAGCATCACTCTTGCAACCAGAAGAATTCAGAATCTGTTAGCGTTCATATCATCTCGGTTAGCATCACTCTTGCAACCAGAAGAATTCAGAATCTGTTAAGCGTTCATATCATCTTGGTTAGCATCACTCTTGCAACCAGAAGAATTCAGAATCTATTAGTGTTCATATCATCTTGGTTAGCATCACTCTTGCAACCAGAAGAATTCAGAATCTGTTAGTGCTCATATCATCTTGGTTAGCATCACTCTTGCAACCAGAAGAATTCAGAATCTGTTAGTGTTCATATCATCTTGGTTAGCATCACTCTTGCAACCAGAAGAATTCAGAATCTGTTAGTGTTCATATCATCTTGGTTAGCATCACTCTTGCAACCAGAAGACTTCAGAATCTGTCAGTGTTCATATCATCCTGGTTAGCATCACTCTTGCAACCAGAAGAATTCAGAATCTGCTAAGCGTTCATATCATCTTGGTTAGCATCACTCTTGCAACCAGAAGAATTCAGAATTTGTTAGCGTTCATATCATCTTGGTTAGCATCACTCTTGCGACCAGAAGAATTCAGAGTCTGTTAAGTGTTCATATCATCTTGGTTAGCATCACTCTTGCGACCAGAAGACTTCAGAATCTGTCAGTGTTCATATCATCTTGGTTAGCATCACTCTTACGACCAGAAGAATTCAGAATCTGTTAGTGTTCATATCATCTTGGCTAGCATAACTCTTGCAACCAGAAGAATTCAGAATCTGTTAGTGTTCATATCATCTTGGTGAGCATCACTCTTGCAACCAGAAGAATTCAGAATCTGTTAGTGTTCATATCATCTTGGTTAGCATCACTTTTGCAACCAGAAGAATTCAGAATCTGTTAAGTGTTCATATCATCTTGGTTAGCATCACTCTTGCAACCAGAAGAATTCAGAATCTGTTAGTGTTCATATCATCTTGGTTAGCATCACTCTTGCAACCAGAAGAATTCAGAATCTGTCAGTGTTCATATCATCTTGGTTAGCATCACTCTTGCGACCAGAAGACTTCAGAATCTGTTAAGTGTTCATATAATCTTGGTTAGCATCACTCTTGCAACCAGAAGAATTCAGAATCTGTTAGTGTTCATATCATCTTGGTTAGCATCACTCTTGCGACCAGAAGAATTCAGAATCTGTTAGCGTTCATATCATCTTGGTTAGCATCACTCTTGCAACCAGAAGAATTCAGAATTTTTTAGCGCTCATATCATCTTGGTTAGCATCACTCTTGCAACCAGAAGAATTCAGAATCTGTTAAGCGTTCATATCATCTTGGTTAGCATCACTCTTGCAACCAGAAGAATTCAGAATCTGTTAGTGTTCATATCATCTTGGTTAGCATCACTCTTGCAACCAGAAGAATTCAGAATTTGTTAGCGTTCATATTATCTTGGTTAGCATCACTCTTGCGACCAGAATAATTCAGAATCTGTTAAGCGTTCATATCATCTTGGTTAGCATCACTCTTGCGACCAGAAGACTTCAGAATCTGTCAGTGTTCATATCATCTTGGCTAGCATCACTCTTGCAACCAGAAGAATTCAGAATCTGTTAGTGTTCATATCATCTTGGTTAGCATCACTCTTGCAACCAGAAGAATTCAGAATTTGTTAGCGTTCATATTATCTTGGTTAGCATCACTCTTGCGACCAGAAGACTTCAGAATCTGTTACCAGAAGAATTCAGTGTTCATATCATCTTGGTTAGCATCACTCTTGCAACCATAAGAATTCAGAATCTGTTAGCATTCATATCATCTTGGTTAGCATCACTCTTGCAACCAGAAGAATTCAGAATCTGTTAGCGTTCATATCTTCTTGGTTAGCATCACTCTTGCAACCAGACGAATTCAGAATCTGTTAGCGTTCATATCATCTTTGTTAGCATCACTCTTGCAACCAGAAGAATTCAGAATCTGTTAGTGTTCATATCATCTTGGTTAGCATCACTCTTGCAACCAGAAAACTTCAGAATATGTTAGTGTTCATATCATCTTGGCTAGCATCACTCTTGCAACCAGAAGAATTCAGAATCTGTTAGTGTTCATATCATCTTGGTTAGCATCACTCTTGCGACCAGAAGAATTCAGAATCTGTTAGCGTTCATATCATCTTAGTTAGCATCACTCTTGCGACCAGAAGAATTCAGAATCTGTTAGCGTTCATATCATGTTGGTTAGCATCACTCTTGCAACCAGAAGAATTCAGAATCGGCTAGCGTTCATATCTTCTTGGTTAGCATTACTCTTGCGACCAGAAGAATTCAGAATATGTTAGCGTTCATATCATCTTGGTTAGCATCACTTTTGCAACCAGAAGAATTCAGAATATGTTAGTGTTCATATCATCCTGGTTAGCATCACTCCTGCAACCAGAAGAATTCAGAATCTGTTAGTGTTCATATCATCTTGGTTAGCATCACTCTTGCAACCAGAAGAATTCAGAATCTGTTAGCGTTCATATTATCTTGGTTAGCATCACTCTTGCAACCAGAAGAATTCAGAATCTGTTAGTGTTCATATCATCTTGGTTAGCATCACTCTTGCAACCAGAAAAATTCAGAATCTGTTAGTGTTCACATCATCTTGGTTAGCATCACTCTTGCAACCAGAAGAATTCAGAATCTGTTAGCGTTCATATCATCTTGGTTAGCATCAGTCTTGCAACCAGAAGAATTCATAATCTGTTAGCGTTCATATTATCTTGGTTAGCATCACTCTTGCAACCAGAAGAACTCAGAATCTGTTAGTGTTCATGTCATCTTGGTTAGCGTCACTCTTGCAACCAGAAGAATTCAGAATCTGTTAGTGTTCATCATCTTGGTTAGTATCACTCTTGCAACCAGAAGAATTCAGAATCTGTTAAGCGTTCATATCATCTTGGTTAGCATCACGCTTGCAACCAGAAGAATTCAGAATGTAGAAATAAGTTCATCCGTAACATCCTCCCTTGAAGATGATCAGAACTGTTTATTACACGCATTCTATAATAAAAACGATTAAGCTACTCTAAATAAATTATCTGCATCAAATTAAAAGGGAAAAAGTCACAGTTATATATTTGACTCTCGTCCTCCAAGCTTAAAATTTTTAACCGATGCGATCTTAAGACTTAAAGGTCTCGAATAAAAGATTATAAATATCACCGTTGTTTCTCAACTTTATATATACAGTATATATATATATATATATATATATATATATATATATATATATATATATATATATATATATATATATATATATATATATACACATACACACATATATATGGGTGTGTGACTGTAAATATACACACATACATATGTACATATTTATGCATATACATGTATGTATGTATATATATATATATATATATATATATATATATATATATATATATATATATATATATATATATATATATATATATATATATATATATATATATATATATATATATATATATATATATATATATATATATGATTAAAAATCAAAGTAGATATATATATGATATATAAATAGTGTATAATATATAATATATAGGAAATATATATATATATATATATAAATATATATATATATATATATATATATATATATATATATATATATATATATATATATATATATATATATATATATAATATTGAAGCAGCAAAAGAGAAAAATGGAAGAAAGAGCAGGAGGTAAGTCAAGGATGTAAACGGGAGGGAGTGGAAGACCTTAATGGAATGAAAGGGAGAGGGAAGGGGAGGTCAGGTTGTCCAAATCTTCAGAGGAAGCGAAGAAGATTGGGGTGAGGGGGGGGGGCCACTACCGAGGGGTAGAGAACCCACTGGGCCAATGAGGAGAAGGGAAATGACACCAAAAACTTCAAAGATGGTTCCTTGAGTGATCCTCTAATGAGATTTTGAAGTAAAGGAGACGAAGCGGAGAGGAAGCGATAGGGTTAAAAAACACGCACGCAAAATATCTGGAAGAAAATGGCAGACGAGAAGAGATGGTAATGTAATGAGGAGAAAAAATCTGTCATAATGGAAAATGGTAATTTATTAATAAGAAAAAAATACAGGAAAATACCTTACTAAGAGAAAAATGAACTCATAACCGGGAGAAAAATGTCTTAATGGATGTCACACAAATGTCTCGAGAAGACTGGAAGAGTTGCAAGGAAAGTTCGAAAAAATAAAAGGTAGCAAATAAGAAGCGAAAAAGTCATTATTAACATATGAGTTGGGGAATTTCTTAAAAAGCTTGATGAACATTTCATAATGAAAAGTGAACTATCTTAAATCGTACACAGAGAACGGTACCGAGGCGTAGTGAAGTTACAGAGGTATCTATTGAGTAAATAAATTAGGAATAAATGTCAGAAAATAATCTTAAGGACAGACAAAGAGAAATACAATACAATAAATTATGTAAGTTACTAATAATTATTTTATTAATAATTGAATGTATAATTTCTGCCACAATTAATAATGATCAATGAACATCTTACGAAAAGAAAAAGTGAGCAATATGCTATAAAACATATATTGCATGAAATTAATGCTTTAATACATCAAAGGCAGAAAGGCTATTAATTACCTAATCGATGAATGGTAATGGTGTCTGCTGTGATATAATGAAATTGCCCAAATTGGTTGAACATGTGCGTAACGTTGGGAACGGGTATGAAATAACACATTGCAAGGGTGCACGATCATAACACAGCCCAAATGGTAAAATATTGAACATGAAAGTCAACTTAACAAGATTAAAACACAAGAAGAAAACAACCACTGAAACAATAATGTTAAAACAGTTTAACTACGAGAGAGAGAGAGAGAGAGAGAGAGAGAGAGAGAGAGAGAGAGAGAGAGAGAGAGAGAGAGAGAGAGAGAGAGAGAGAGGTTCCTAATTAAATTTTGTGTTTTTGTCTTTAATGAATGTGGAAGGAATCCTCATTCAACAAATAAGGCTTAAATAGAAGACCTCTATCAACTAAAATTGTTTCAGGCAAAAAGCAGCTAATTAGAACAATGACGAATGGCTACAGAAGGCTCTGACCAACTTCCTGCTTACCTATGAAGTTCCTATATGCCATAACTTTAATCATCTTCCCGTAAATTTAATCAACATCCTATTTATTATAACTTTAATCAAGCCATAAAGAAGTGAGTGTTTCATGTTATTTTCAGGAAAGAATTTTAATCTCCCAAAGTGGAAGTTTACCAATATAGTCCAAACAAAACTTTAGCAATTTGCCTCTTATCAATTAATTAAACTCTAAGCGTAAATGAAAACCCTGGGTTTGTTAGAGGTAACTAAGGATGAAATCTTCTGGCAAACGAGAACTTTGAGATTAATTTGGCAAAAATATATTATATTTAGGTTCATATTTATGCACACAATTTAAAATGTATTAAAGCGACCTGATAACATCTACAGTTTCAGACTTCGTGAAAGCTATCATTAAGCTAAAAAGGGAACAGCTTAGGGCTCTGACAAAGTGTTATTTCTTTAAGAAATATCTATGAAAACGATTGTGTGCTTAAGTTACCGCAACACCCGTTTCCCGTGACCTCTTAGTTTAGCTACTGTTGCTGTTTCTCTTTCTCTGGAAATGAGCAGTGGAATTCCCTCCATACTTTTGTTTTGCTTGATTACAAAAACTTTCAAGGACAGAACAAACGGATCATCCGCAGCGTATCGAAACCCGATACAACTGCGGAATTTACCTGTATCTTGCACATGGTCTCTCGTTTCCTGAGTATTAACACGATTCCTTTCCAATACATCTTTAAAACCATATATTCAACCCTTTCAAGGTTTTCTCCTCATTCCTCCTAACACATCTTAATGATAACTTTTCACCAACTCAATATCATTCATTCTTTCCATATGAGCACACCTCAAAATATTCTGATCCATCGTTTTACCCACACTCAAGTTTTTACTACTTTTTTTATGTATCCACATTTCTTAACCTATTTTTTTTTTTTTTTTTTTTGCTTCGGATATACTATGCACAAACGGTTCACCTTAACACCTTCGATCTTCTTCTTTCAATCGCATTTAATATCCACTTCCATAGTGGAGAGATGGCTCAATAATTCCTTCATAAATTCCCATATTGGATTCCATAGAAAATTCACTTCTCTTGCCAGCCTTCCGCACACGATGTTCCCACCTTGCTTTGCCTATTTTGTGACTCACCTTCTCTCTCATCCTACCATTATCCATCATTTTTACTCTCAATCATTAATACATATCAACAACTTCCATTCTTCCATCATTCATATCAACATTCACAGCTCCATCTTCAAGGATTTTATTTTCCCTTATTGTAACTTTCCTATTCTTCACGTTAACTCTGCTTTCAGCTTTCTCTTCAGGCATTCTCAGCCTCTCTTACTAATTCCTGCTGTTTCTCTTTACTATCCCTAATCAGTATCATATCATTTACAAACATCAGCCATTCAGCACTGAAATGACGACTCATGTTCTTATCGCATTAACAATCCACCAACATCTACTATCCTTTTCTTAACTTCTAACTTCACTCCATCAATAAATATACTAAATAGCAAGGGAGACATTACACACTCCACTCTCAAGCCCTACTTTTACATCAAACATGTCACTCTCTCACCCACATACTCACATTTCTCGATTCTACCATAATCTAGTTGTGAACTCATGTATGCCACAAATAGATCTTTCTTTTGACTTCCAAACTTCTCATATTTACCTCCATGTAGAACTTTGGGGCTTACAATAGTTGGCTGCGTCGATTTGACCACTCACACACACACACACAATATATATATATATATATATATATATATATATATATATATATATATATATATATATATATATATATATATATATATTGTGTGTATGAATAGCTTATATAAAGAGGCATGAGAAATGAAAAAATACACGTGCAAGTCTAAAGATACTGAACTGGAAAAAGTTTATGAAACATAAAATTCAGTAATAGAGTCACTGATTCAACGAGCAGAGTGTTTGCGGATGTAGACACACTGGAAGAAGGCATAAAAGCAGCGTTCGGTTGTAGGATGAAACAAGAATTTTTATAAGGAAAAAAAGTTTCTATGAAAAATACCCGTATGGCATAAGAGTTCATTTTAAGATTATCCAAGACGGTTAATATAGTACCTGTAGTGACAAGTGAAAGTTTGGTGATAAAATATAAAACAATATCAACTTATTTTCTGCATTATATATACCCAATAACTTCATAATTTTCTCATATATATATATATATATATATATATATATATATATATATATATATATATATATATATATATATATATATATATATATATATATATAAAAAGCTTATGATCACTTTACAAACGATTGCAGATCCTGGTCGGTGTCGGCTTTATTGCTAATTAAGCCACCTTCACAGGACTGCTGCAAAGTGGTAGAAATTCATAATATATATGGTAGCGGGACAGTACATAAGAACATACCCACGGTTAGAAAACAAGCATTAGCACCTGACAGGTATTTGTGAGCGGGATCCTACCCTCATTATATATTTTGAATTTCTATCACTTTATAGCAGTCCTCTGAAGATTGGTTAGTCAGCGACAAAGCCGACAAAGGTCAGGAACTACAACTGAGTTTCATTTTGTCCTTGTGGTTTTTGATGAATTATATATATATATATATACATATATATATATATATATATATATATATATATATATATATATAGAGATATATATATAGAAACTGAGAGAGAGAGAGAGAGAGAGTCGGTGGTTATCCAACCCCTGAAAAATGCTTCATTTACAAATGTTCAAGATGTAGGTGGACGGTGATGAGAATCAGTTTTGAAGGTTACTTGCTGAAAGCCTTTTAAAAGATTTTTTTTATGAAAATGAAGCCGTTTAGAACACGTAGGAGGGGAAATGAAACCTTAATAATATCGTGGATGGAGTACTGTACTGCTTAATTTTTAAAAATCCGAAAGTTGGTGCAAATTATTGTAATAAAAAACTATTCGTAAACCGTGAATGGAGTAGTGAATGGCTGGTTGCTGGAATGGTGATGGGAAAATGGTGCAAGAAATTGAAGATATTGACGAGAGAGCTTAAATCTATCTGCTAAGTGGAATAAGTCATTCCGGAAAAGGGAGACCAGAAAGATGGAGCAAAAAATGAAGGCAGAGTGGAAATGGTTGGTACATACACATGTTTGGGAGTAAATGAAACGGGCGATGGTTGGATGAGAGATGAGGTGAATCACAAAACAGGTGAAGCAAGAAGATCGGCATAATCTCTGCAAAAGAGAGAATTCTTAATGGAAATAGAAGAGGAGAATGAGTAGTGAACAGGAAGAAGAGGGGAAAGTGGAATCTTTGGATATGAAATGTTTGCGTATTATATGAAAGCTCCAAGAGATAATGTAAGAAGGTTAGCAAGGTGAAAAGAAGAGTCAGTGTATAGAGAATGTAAGATTTTGTTCAAGACAGTTGTGGCAATGAATAATTCTAAGTTACCTAGCATTATATGAAGATAAAACATGGGTGAAGTGACGACTTCTCTATAAGGGGAAGGGAGAAGATGGGAGGGATACTAATGGGCCCTATGTGTTGGTATATAAAGCAGCACACACATAAATCAGGCAATCACCTGTTTTGTATTCATCTGGGGCGACCCCCTAAAAATATGTACAAGACTCAAAAATGTCTTAGTCTGCAGGTTCTCAACAGGGCTTGTCAGGTTGCTTGCTCCATGCCCTTTCTTTGACCCCCAACTGACGCTGGTATCCATTCACACTGGGTCCACCAGAGGGGACAGGCCATAATCAAACCACGGACCTTGCAAAAGCAAGTCCAATGCTTTACTACTGAGCAGTGCAGTAATATCATCTCTTTCCATTACATACTATTTACCCTGGAAGTCATTTCAGCGGCAGCAGTCATCCTTCTTTTCACCCTTTGTGAAAAGTATGAAAACGACATTAAAAAATAGGACTCAAATAAAGACGTGCCATAATCCTATGTTTCTCAAAAAACTCTGGCCAAACATGATATGAAGATCCCTTACATGTTGGACTTGAAAATGGATTCATTATCACCTCCTCATTAGAACTGTAAACATCAGATTTCGCAATACAACAGACAGTACAAAATTAAGTATACCTTAGTTTAACCAGACCACTGAGCTGATTAACAGCTCTCCTAGGGCTGGCCCGAAGGACTAGATTTATTTTACGTGGCTAAGAACCAATTAGTTACCTAGCAACGGGACCTACAGCTTATTGTGGAATCCGAACCATATTATAACGAGAAATGAATTTCTATCATCAGAAATAAATTTCTCTAATTCTTCATTGGCCGGTCGGAGATTCGAACGTGGGCCCAGCAGAGTGCTAGCCGAGAACGATACACACCCGTCCAATGAGGAACTAAACAGGAGTCAACCGGTATGATTGTGGTCCACTAATCTTTAATACAAATTAAAATTACCCTCTAATGTATCCCAGATGTTCACAATCATTTAACATTGTCTCTTTTGGGGGAGCGATCAATCTTGATTTGGGGACTTAGAACCCATCTCCGTCTCATTACATGATAAGCCAATGACGGGAGGGCAATAATTATAAATCACACTCGAATTTCACGTGGCGTAAAAGTTCCGGTTCCACAACCTGGGCCTAGACCTCAAGAGCAAAACTGCGAAATGTCACATCAACTTGCAACATAATGGAGCTGTTCTCTATAATAATTGCTATCGAAAGCTTCCATAAAAACTGTAGCAGAAAACTGGTGGGCGATTTTAGAACTTCTGCTTCATAAGAACTTAAAAAAAACAGCGATGAAAGTCAAAGCCACAACAAGAACAGACAACCCGTCCATAGACGTCCAACCTACCACCAGTGTTCACAATAACGAAAACAACAAAAGCTTCATACGGCATACAATCACAAGCCTTGCAAACATCCGGCCATCAATGACAATACCAGCGAGCCCATGAGCCCCCTCGTTAGAACTACAAATGATTGCTAGATGTTAACGGAACTTCACCTCCGCGCCCACTCCGGCAAAGGGTGCTCCCTTTCTATTGTTTCCAATGGCATCTCGCGTAAAGGAAGCAAACGAGGGATGGAATGGGGAAGGGGGATACTGAAACAAAGGGGTGACCTCCATGGTACGCACAAGTGATAACCATAGTAACTGAGTAAAGTAAAAGAATA
Organism: Macrobrachium rosenbergii; assembly: GCF_040412425.1. NCBI lineage: Eukaryota > Metazoa > Arthropoda > Malacostraca > Decapoda > Palaemonidae > Macrobrachium > Macrobrachium rosenbergii. The sequence continues at coordinate 31,892,761 of NC_089790.1, forward strand.
CGCTCTCGCGTCACTAGGGAAAATACACGTAGTATAAAAGTGAAATAAAGAATATTAGTTAGAATAATGTATAATTACGAACTTGAATAAAACAACAAGAACTGCCGACGACAAAGACACAGTGGGGGAGCCATATTTACAGTAAATCCATGTCAACAAGAAAAACAAATAAAAAATGCGCCGAGTTGCCTGTACCTCATGTAATCAAGGCCATGAAAGTTGATCTATCTTTCGGTGGTTTCGGTATAATGCTGTATGAGCCGTGTCCCATGAAACTTTAACCACGGCCTGGTGGTGGCCTGGCCCACATCGGTGCCACACGCACGATTATGACTAACTTTAACCTTAAATAAAATAAAAACTGCTGAGGTTAGAAGGCTGCAATCTGGTATGTTTGATGATTGGAGGGTGGATGATCAACATACCAATTTGCAGCCCTCTAGCCTCAGTAGTTTTTAAGATCTGAGGGCGGACAGACAAAGTGAGGACGGACAGACAAAGCCGACACCATAGTTTTCTTTTCAGAAAACTAAAAAACACTCCAGAGGACACAGCATGGGGGACGAAAGTAAGGTGAATTTAATTAAGCAGGATGTGGCAGCAAGGGGCTTCTGGCTTAGGCTACCTGAAGGTGGAGAATAGCAGAAGAATCACCATCACCGCCACCAGCAGGAACAGGAGAAGCAGTCAGCAGGCGCACAAGCGGCAGCATGGCCTGTTATCGTGAGCGATGCCTCCAAACAATAGACATCGGTGTCAGGGCTAATTAGCCTCCTTTACGCAGCTTAATGAGAACCGATATACAATAGGGTCTTGAATTTCCAACGACGACGGCAACAGCAATGTTCGTCAGATTGACTCTGGTTTATCTTTGCTCAGGTTCAAGCCTCTGGGACTCTTTCCTTTCTCATCCTTTACGCAAAACTCTCAACAGGTTCAGTGTCATGTATTTCGCGGGTGTTTCATTATGTTTGAGAAAGCAACATTTCGATAAGTTGACGTCGTCACGAAATAAATATCACATCTTCATCTGAAATACTTTTCACATAATCTATGAAATAGATTTGACGGTAAATTCATAATGGTAACTTTAGCATAAAATCAAATCCTTTAAGTGCCAATATAAAACGTATTCTTATGAATAATTAGATAAACTTCATTAATTTTGCAATCAAATAAATGTGCCAGAATCGTACGATTTCATGGGTCTATAATAATTAGTAATTTCATAGAAAATTTGCCTCTCTCTCTTTTATTCTCATAATATATATATATATATATATATATATATATATTATATATATATATATATATATATGTGTGTGTGTGTGTGTGTGTGTGTGTGTATGTGTGTCTGTGTGTGTATTTGTAGTGCTGGCTCACATTCGAAATGCCGTTTGTTAGATCCAGGTTTGCTAGTTACTGGCTGACTACGATGTGAAATAATATCAAGAAATAGCCATAGGGCATGGCAAACCTCATTAACGGAGACTTGCTGAGACTTGGAACCACATTCCTTCTATAATGGTAAAAAGGCAGCGTATGGTGATATATATATATATATATATATATATATATATATATATATATATATATATATATATATATATATATATATATATATATATATATATATATATATATATATATATATATACATACATATATATATATTATTCTTTTTAATGGAATAGATCTGAATGAAATGAAAAACAGTTTGCTTGATTGTCTTTTAAAGCAGAGTAGATGTAAGAGTAACTTGACAGCTGTAATGGTGAGAAGAGGAGTGGCTGGAGATATGTTTGATCAATACCTGATTGAAGTAAAACATGTAACGAAGTCTAATTAGTAAGAGTAAATAAGAGAAATGAGTTCGATAACGAAGAACTGAGAAGATACAAGGAAAAAACGAATTAAAAGTGGACGAGAGTTAAAGTCATGTTCACTGAAGGAGCATATTAAATCAGTGAAAATTGCATTTTGGAATCATACATTTAGCGGGGAAGGATGGGGGGGGGGAATATAAACAGTGAGGGGCTTGAAGCAGAGATGAGAAGTTTGCTGAAGGAGAAACAAAAGATTAGTCAAGGTGATTTTGCAAGAGAGGAAAAGATTGTGTATAGGAATGCAGGAGTATGAACAAGATGGCTGAGATGAGGGTGAATATGAAGTTATTCTGCAAGAAAGTAAATGCAGTGACAGGTTAATGAATAAATGGATCTCAAATTAAAAGGTGCAAATGGAGAAATGCTCTCTGAGTACAGTGCACCCTTAGATCAATGGAGTAAATATTTAAAGGGTATGCTGAATATGAGAGAGAGAACAGAGGCAGGGTTGATGACGTAAGAGTCGAGGGGTTACAGTAAATGGAAGTGAATGCTGAGGATGTCAGGAGAGCAATTAAGAGGTTGAAGAATGAAAAGAATACGAGAGTTGATGGGCTTACGAGTGAAATGCTGCACTTTGGAACTAGGTGAGTTATTGAGTGTTCACTGACGTGTGTAACACCTCTGAATACGGGAAAGGTGCAAAAACAGCTGCAAGAAAAATTGTTCCCCTGTATAACTGGTTATGATGATAAAGGCGACTGTAAGAAAACAATTTAAAAAAGCGCCGAAGTTCCTCCGGAGCAATCTAGTTTTCTGTACAGCGTATAATCAAAGCCACCGAAGACAGAGCTATATTTCGGTGGTCTTGGTATAATGCTGTATGAGCCGCGTCCCATGAAACTTTAACCATGGCCCGGTGGTGGCCTGGCCTACATCGTTGCCAAACGCACGATCATGGCTAACTTTGACCTTATATAAAATAAAAAACTACTGAGGCTAGAGAGCTGCAATTTGGTATGTTTCATGACTGGAGGGTGGATGATCAACATTCCAATTTGCAGCCTCAGTAGTTTTTAAGATCATTGGGTGGGCAGAAAAAGTGCGGACGGACAGACAAAGCCGGCACAATAGTTTTATTTTACAGAAAACTAAAAAGGGGGGTAAAGGGCAAGGTGCATGGTAGGAATTCTAATAAGAATGTGAAACAGATGGCAGATTATTGACAGAGGAAGATCAGAGCACGGTTAAGCAGGTAAAAAGTTTTTATAAAACAATTATGTAAAAAGTTTTAAAGTAATGGGAAAAATTTGTATGTCATAAATAATCAAAAGAGATTCAATGAAGTGTTGAGGATGTGTAGTAAGAAGATAGGTTGTTGATAGCAATAAAAAGTACCCGAATGAACTTGCGTATGCATTGGAATTTGGAAGTGGGAGTGACTGGTTTGGCATACAAGTTGGGGGCTTAGACTTGGAAGTGAGAGTGACTGGTTTGGCATACAAGTGAGGGGCTTAGACTTAGAAGTGATATATCTCGATTGCTGTTTAATATCCGGATGGAGTGATGCACATATCCTCACAAAGGGAAACAAGAAAATGATTCGTGAATGGGCTGTAGATCAGAAAATGAGCCGTGAATGGACTGTAGATCAGAAAGTGAGCCGTGAATGGACTGTAGAACGGCTGATGCAAACAGATAGTACAGAGCTGATTGGGGATAGCGAAGGGAAAATACAGACACTGTGGAAAAAGTCTGAAAGTACTTAAGAGAAGAAAGCAAGGTTATGAAGGTAAACGGAAACCAGTAAGATGGAACAGTGAATGTTATCATGGATGCTGAAGAATGGAAGCAATAGGTTACATAAGTATGAAGGCCTAAATATATCCAATAATGGTGCGATAAGAAAAGCGGTGAGCCACCAGAGTAAGTGAAACAAGGAAGGTAGCAGGATGTCAGCAAAAAATTTGGGAGATGCTCGGAGTCACCATTACAGACAAGGCTGGAACATACAAAGGGATTGTTGAATCAGTTCTCCTCTACGAATGTTGACAGCGATTAAATGGTTGTAACGATGCACTGCGTGTGAAGTATATCTCATAAGGGAAAATGAAAAAAATAAGGAATATGGAAATAAATAGAGGTGGTACACAGGGTAGTGTAGGCGAAACGATGAATTGAGAATAAGTTAGTGAAAACAGTTTACAGTTACCAAATTACCGGGGGGGGGGATAAAAAAGACCAACGAATGGCTGGATGGATGGCATGAAAGAAGCATTTAAAAGAACGGGTCCTCAACATCCAATAAGACAGGCATTGCTAATAAGTAGTGCTGAATAGCATAGTGCATGGGAAGGTTTAGAATTTTTCTGTATAGATGTCCGAGACTACTCACATTACGGAAATTTTCTGCACAAAGGCTCATCCAAGACCCCTGATATATGTGTATATATATATATATATATATATATATATATATATATATATATATATATATATATATATATATATATATATATATATATATATATATATATATATATATATATATATATATAAGAAACATCAAGCTACAAATGTCCTTTAATATCCAATTCGCTCTACTTCGAAATAATATATCATATATGTTACTGAAGGGGAATTATGAGAAACTATATTATTTAAATGAGTTCTTGTCCTTCGTTGGTTCGAGCCCACGGGACGACGATCTTATTATCAACTGACTCGGTAACATTTATGAAAATATATTATTTCCGAGGTAATGTTTATTACAGCTTACTGAAAATATCACGGTGATGTAAAAAAATTTATATCATATATATATATATATATATATATATATATATATATATATATATATATATATATATACAGTATATATATAAAACGTCAAGCTACAAATGTCGTTTATATATATATCAGGAATATCGAAGGGGAATTATGATTGATAAATGGTTTGGTATTCTCGAACATTTGTAGCTTAATGCTACATAAAATGTCACGGTGATGTGAAAAATTCATATATATATATATATATATATATATATATATATATATATATATATATATATATATATATATCTGTATTCAATAACTTTATATTAATACTTTACAACGAAATCAATTTCAAAGTAACTTTATAAACCAAATTTCATGGTAAGTTTATATTAGAAAAAATTCCAAGCTACGTTTGAAAGCAACAATGCAGGTGGACCCATATCAGAGGAACTTTGGAAAAAATCTCAGGCTCTTCAATAACCAAATTTTAAAAAATGGGAATTCGTTTTTCGGGATAACTAGATTAAAATAAATCGCAGTGTTCAAAGCATCAAACGAATCTTTTGAAGAACGCATTCTTTATGACTTTCCATTTCAGGACCTTGACTAGGGTAGACATAATCCGTGCCTGGCGGAAAAATGCACTTTAGCCCCGATGAAAAAGATTAACATGAATGGATATTATCTTTATACTATTAATAAAACTAATTAAATAACTAGAATGCTGTCTGAGAGCATTAATGTACGCATAATATACAATATTTAAAAAAATGTAAACTCCACAACTATGAAAATTAGAGACACAAATAGTAACGGTAAAATTCAGAGAAAATTAATTTAAAACTCCACACATTAAAAATAATATGAATCAGACCAAGTTCTCATAATGAAGTAAAATATGTTTCAAGGAATCTAGAACAGTTCTCCTACAATAATCTTACTGCCAAATGAAATAAAATTACCAAGAGGCTTTGAAAGAGGCTGGCTGTCGCAGCCAAGAATTAGAGGATAAAATTCAAAGGCTAATACGCAGAGTATATATGTATATATTTCACAAATATTAAGCCACAAAAAATATCTATTGATAGACTGGTGGTCAGGGTCAGCTACTGTTATTTCTGAACCAAGCAAGGGTTCGAATCCTGCCGTGGGACGAAACACTTCTCAATTATAATTCCCCTTAGCTACATACGTATGACGATGTATTTATTTATATAAATTTGCTGAAGCTCCCAGAGAACTTCAGAGGTAAAGATGCAGGACGACGAGTAGTCAGAACACTTTTCTCATTTATTTGCCAAACGTTCGGACTCATCCTATTTTCAAGGTATAAAATAACGAAATAAAATATATTATGTGATTGAAATCTCAGCTGAAGAAATTTCTTATAAAATTTTCAAAAATATTTCAAGAATGCAATATTTAAATCTGTAAAAATCACAAACATGAAGCATGAAAGGTAAAAGAAATGATTAAAACCAAAATAGAACAAATCATTAATAACAATAAATACATAAAAACAGACCAACTTAGGAGACCACTCTCTCGGCGTCAGTTAAAAACACCGAGTGCCCATGGAAACGAAAATAGCTAAAAAGAAGATTAGCTATTTTCGCTTCCATGGTCACTCGGCGTTTTTACCTGTTGCTCGTAGCTTGCTCTCCTTAGCTGGTCTGGTTTTATTTATCCACTAATCTTGAAATTTTTATTTATTTTGCTTTCAACATGTTTTAGCTTTCCTATTTCTGTAATTTTTTTATAATCTCAATTATGATTTTAATTTTTTTTCTTGAAGTGTTTTTGATTTTCTTACAATTTTGTATTGAAATCTTTCAACAGATCTATTATTCATACGGTATATTTGTCCTTGAAAATGGGATAAGTTTCATATATATATATATATATATATATATATATATATATATATATATATATATATATATTATATATTTGATAAAATGGGATAAGTCCAGCAAGTGTTGATTTTATTTTTATTTATATATTCATCACGCATGATTCAGTTATATATATATATATATATATATATATATATATATATATATATATATATATATATATATATATATATATATATATATATATATATGTATAAAATATAAAATTAGGTTTTCTAATAAGCTATTCAAATGTTTTCTGTATCAGGCAGTTTCCTGATTATTGTCCATAAACAAAGTTTCGTGGTCTGACTGAAATGAGTAAGTGTCAGTCTTCCAGGCGGGCCACTGATCATCCTGGAACCTATTGTGCTATTTTGCTTTCATTAGTGTTCTATTGCTTCTTAAGCTGTAACTTTCTGAATGTTTAGTGACATAGACACTTAAAAGTCTTATTGGCCAATCTTCAAGTCATATTGGGGTGACCTGCCAATACATATGATGGGAATTTTGAAATTCAGTTCAACGAAATTCTCAAAGGAATTTGAAAAATGCAGTGAAATCTGAAGAATAAATGTATCAATCATTTTTGTTTTTGGATCGTGGCTTCCAGGGCTTGGGTTTTGTAACTGCGGCCGAAGAAGAACCTACTCGCTCAAGGACTTCTGAGCATCTGCTAATTTTCATAATCATCTATTTAGAATATATTTTCTTATTAACATTCTGTTTAGTAGTAATTACACAGTTAGTGTTTGTATCATACGAAGTCACTCAAGCACTATACGTGAGTCGGTCATACTTAAAAGGAGAAAGAAAAATGATGAAAATGCATTTTATTTAAAATACGTATGTTAAGATACAATGTCCAGCAGTTTATGAAATAAAAAAAGAAAAACTTCTCTTGGTTTTTTCAATCACAAGAGGGGATCTGACAACGTCCATGGACCAATTTAAAGGTCTTAAGACACTATGGTATTCCCAATGAAAACTTTACCTTTGCATCTCTTTCAATTAGTTCTGAGTTGATAGTTTTGTAAAGTAAATAGCTGGGGGATAGAGAGCTCACCTTTGTTATTTCCACTTTAAAGCGATTAGAAATGGAAGAGGTTTAGATCAAGGGAAGTGATACAAACTTGACAAAGTTCGAATAGGCAAATACAGAGATTCTAACCAGAAAAACACTGCAAGAATTAAAAAGTTTGCTTAATAGAATGCAATATATAACTAAAGAAATGGGACTTAAGATAAAATCAAATACAAACAGAAGGATGGGGGCAAAGTATGCACAATGGTATGAAATTTAATTACACTGAGATAAGATCGAAGAGATTCTTTCAGATATCTGGGAACTATGATATCAAATACAGGTTCTCTTGAGTTGTAACTTAGTGACAGACAAAAATGGGCAAAGAAAGAATAGGAAGGCTGAATAAGATTTGGAAATAAAACAGACTGAAATTGCATACGGATTAAGTACTTAGTCTAGTACTATCTGTATTAATATAAAGATATGGGTCACGTGACAATGGAACTATTTATTTCCGAACTTGTCAATTTAAAAATATAGCATCCTAGGTGAATAAGAAGTGGCAGTGTTAGATGGGGTCCTCTGGGCACCAGAAGAATTGGAAGATGCAACCCTACTTGGATGAGAACTACTGAACGGGAAACCGGTGAGGAGTGGATAATTATTAAAGTGAAAGCACAGGAAAACAAGCATATAAATACTTAGGTGTAGAAAAATGTATTCATAATGTCATGTAGAATGAATGAACGCTGGCAATTCAAAAACATTTTTATTCAATACACTTTCTAAACCAAGGAACCAGAAACGATGTTTAGTCACCCCAACTGAGGCTAGCAAGAGAACAATGGCAAAAATATTCTCACTAATATATGCAAACAAGAAAACATGTAAATTAGTCCCGATACCGAGAAAAATGCAATCATGTTTGTTAACATGTCGCGGATGCTGATTTACAACGGCCTTAACAAACCATGAACACAAATAATTGTATGATGCGCACACACATAATTTCTACTATTATATGAATCGTCGTAAGTTGCATGGAACAGCATTTCCAAACAGCAGCAGGTCTCTCGATTTGCAACACGAACAGTCAGTTATATTTCTCTTTAATCTTCTAACTTTACCAGCGGCAAATTTCGTCTAGACTTTTATTTATTTATTTTTTTTTTTCAGGTGGTAAAAGAAATAAATCACTCTCCAGAAAACAGAACATTCTAAGGTTACAGTTCAGGTTTGGAGGGGAAGGACTACAGGTTTTCTAGCGTACTTGGCCAATCAAAGGAGGGTCTCGGGAGGATGAAAGAGAGATGCCAAATGTACTTTCCTCGTAATGCAAATAAGGCAATAGAAGACTCCCTTTCGATTCTTAAAATAAAATGCTTTATTTAAAAAATGCATCTCATTATAATTGATGGCAGTTTTATGATAATTTTATTGTCAGAAATAGAATATGAAAATATTAATTAAGACAATGCGACAGCGCTTTCCTCACGTGCTGCTAAACTTGCATTTACCCTACGGCGATGGTGAGGAAGGAATAATTACAGTTTTGGGTCAGTAGCCTTGGATTAACCCATTTCATTAAAGGACCTCTAGGTCAACACAAGGAACAATGGATATCTCGCCAAAACGAGGCATCATCCCTTAAGCAAAGGAAGTTATATACAATGTCTATAAATATTTCTCAGAGGAAATAACCCAAGGTGGAGCTTTAGCTCGCTATGTACGTTCTACAAAACATACAGCAGAAGCAACACGATTCAGTGAGAGAACAACTGACCGAACTGTCAAGGAATCAAAAGGAAAGAAATGTGAAACACAGAGACCCGATTTTCCAAGAACGTGAAAGACAAAATAGATCAAAACCTGTAACTCCGTTGGAATAACAATCATAATAGGATATACTCTGGTATAAAATGATCAATGAATTATAAATTAATGAGCCCTTTATTCCCTAAGCTAGACCAATGTAACTTAAAATAATAAAATAACATAGTACAGCAAAACTTTAGCATCAAATAATGAAAATTAATAAATACTATACTTACATTTAAAAATAAAGGACAAATCTGCGAGGAAAGAGAGACAGCATTTCCAATGTACAGAGATGATTCTGTAAATTACATTTGTGCAGTCGTCACAAACCTCGACAGTACGTAAAATGTACGAAAAAAACAAAGAAACGAAAGTAAAACCTTACTTATTAAAAGAAGATAAACGAGCCTAACAATTACCGGAAGTGATGAGGGAAAGAGTCACCTGGTGATAGTTAATATTTAAATTTCATTTAATTTATGCTGACATATCTTCATTTATGATGATAAAGTTTCTAAAAGAAGAGTTGGCTCTAAATTCCGTTGTTTACAAGAGAAACGAAACCAGGAAATACCAAAGAGCATGATAACAGGTCAAGGTCGAAGGAAGGAATGGGTATCCACATTCCACGAATTACCTTCGAGAAACGAAGACATGTCAGCGCTGTAAAGCGACTGGGTGGCTCCCTTTTGGCCAAAATCGGTAGCTCCACTGTAAGTCTTGGATTTTCAAACGATTAAATAAATTATACTATACCGGAAGTAACACTAGAATATCCAACTACTGTACAAAGATCTTGTAACCCAGGCAATTCAGTTTTGCCCTGTCCTACAGAATGGATAGCATTTTAGTACACATTAAATGTTAAGAAGAGAGAGAGAGAGAGAGAGAGAGAGAGAGAGAGAGAGAGAGAGAGAGAGAGAGAGAGAGAAAGCAACATTTTTGTAAGCACTAAAAGTCAGGTATTATTGAAACAGAAACAATTACAGCAATAAATAATAATAATAATAATAATAATAATAATAATCCTTAAATAGAAGCTACATTATGCACTTATTGCTGCAACTGCAATTCTAGAAGCATTTAATTCCCTCCCTTTTAACATACATTTATGTACCATGGTGCTACTATTCTCTTACATCATATTAAATAATATTTCAGTTACCCTCTGTCAAAATAACTATTACTGAAAAATCATCATTCAAATGAAAAAAAGTAAAATTATGGTAGTGTCCTAAGACCAAATCGGCAATACTGCTCGTCACCCTTAATGAAATATCAGGCAGGGTGCATTTGGTAAATTGCTAATGTGATTAGCCATAAACTGATTATTCTAACAATAAATTTTGCCCAAAAATCTTTCCATAGCATTCGTTCCAACACGCTCCACTGAATCAACTAATCAGTGAAATTTCAGTAGTAATTATTCTTTAATTCACCTATCAATCAAATAAATCAATTATGAAAAGAGAGGCAAATAAGTGAATTTTTAACGTCGAACAAATACCAATTTTCTTCATGACATGCAAACAACAATATTCATTCCGTAATTCCGGTAGAAATTAAAATTAAAGTATGATAATTAAATGTGGGTAGAAACTACCGTAGAATTATACAACCCTGAAAGAGATTCCGGGAAATGATGACAACACGGATTTCCCCAACCTTTATTTGAGCCATGAAATATGTTTACGCTGTAATCTGCATTGGACGTAAAATGGGCTGTCATTCCTCCAAGCCAAAGTTTAAAAAGTTTTACAGGGCCTTTAATGATATGCAAACAAATGCCATTGTTGGGTCACACATCAAATTTACGGATGCAGCAATAAATCGCACCCCACATACATACATGCATTATAAAATATGTGTATGTATGTATGTGTATAATACATATATACATACATATATATGCTATATATTTATTATATATATAATATACATGTATATATATCTATATATATATATATATATATATATAATATACATGTATATATATATATATATATATATATATATATATGTATGTATATATATATATATATACTGTACATATATATATATAAGAAATAATGAAAAGCAGCAGTACCTAGCGCTGTCGTGTATTCTCGATACACCTCATCAGGGTACAATATAAAAATGAAAAACAGCTACGAAATTTCAAAGGTAAACATAAAACCGAAAAAAGCCAAATACAGAACAACCAAACAGTCTTACCAAGAAGAAAATGATCCACAGCCAAGAATTACACTTAAAGGATAAATACTACCAACGGCATGAAACTACTAAGCAATCTATTACAATGTTGCTAAGTTTTCAACAAAACACATATCGTAAGCCAGTTATCTAGCTAATATAGTCCATTGCTAATATTAACACGCTACTTGACTTAAGTTTTATTATGCTAGATTCTATAATGGACAGTATAAGCTAGACAAACTGGCTTACGAAATGCCCTGTCGACAAATTAGTAACTATGTAACAGACTTAGTAGTTTCATTTCCGTATTTTATCCTTTAAGTGTAATTCTTGGCCGAGGACCATTTGTTTCTTGGTTACGCTGTTTGGTTGTTTTATATTTTACTTTTTTCGTTTTTATGTTTACCTTTGAAATTTCGAAGCTGTTTTTCATTCTTATGTTGCACCTTGATGAGGTGTATCGAGAATACACGAAAGCGATAGGTACTGCTGCTTTTCATTATGTCCTGCTGGCTCTTGATATACAATCTTCACGTGTTACTTGTGATTTATATATATATATATATATATATATATATATATATATATATATATATATATATATATATATATATATATATATATATATATACATATATATATATATATATATATATATATATATATATATATATATATATATATATATATATTATACACGTACACAAACATACACACATATGTATATAACAAATATCCTTTAATGCTGAAATCAAAATCAGGAGTCACTTGTATAAGGGGTTTAGGCGAAGTCACTGTCTTTCGTTGTTTCTAGACCAAGCAACGGTTGAAATCTTGTCGAGGACTAATCACTTATCAATTATAATTCCCGTTGGTTGAGTTATTCCCGAAAGTATAGCGAATTCTATATTAAATTATTTTAGTGACTTAATATTTGTGAAAATGAAAAAAATCGCGCGTGTACAAGTTAGGAAAATTCAAACAAATGTATAATATATATATAATGTATATATATGTGATATGTGTGTGTGATGTGTTTATGTAAACAGATCCTCAACAGTCGACTGATTAGAAAGGGAATAGACGGTTTGATTCCTCAAACAAGGCTGTCTGTTGAAACTCGTGTCCATACTCATCAAAATGGTAGTTAGGTACCTGCCAGATGAAACTAGTGGGTTACAACCTAGGTGAAAAGAAACGGCATGTGGCTATCAGTGAAACTGTAAAAGAACCACCAAGATCCAGGAGTTTACCACAATCAGATATACTGTACATATACATACATATATATACATATATTTATATATACACATATATATAATACATACTTGTATATATATATATATATATATTATATATATCTATATATATTATATATGTGTGTGTGTGTGTGTGTGTGTGTGTGTGTGTGTACTGTACAAGATAGCGAACGAGGTTGAAAGTGTGCGAAAGAAGAATGCAGAATATAAATATGAGCAAGGGTATTTATTATGGAAAATGAAAACCAAGAAGACTGAGCACTACATATCAAAATTGCACATAGGACAGGAAGAAGCAGCTGATTCCTAAAGATGTTTGGAATGTAAAGTGTTCAATGGCGGCAGGATAAATAAGAGGTACGTCACTGAATACGTAAAGCAAGTTGCATGCAAAAGATATGGAAGAGATGGAGTGTCTACAGAAGGGTACGTGGGAATGTATAAAAGACTGCTGAGTCAACTTTCCTTAAATGGAGGGAAGTGTGAGTGTTGAACGGGAATGAAGATAGAAGAATGAACCGTTTGCATAATATATTTGTGGCGTAAGAAGGACTGAAAGGGTGAGATATGTGGAGATATGCAGAAGTGCTAAAAATGTTGGCATTTGTAAAAGGATGGACTGGAGTGGTGGAGGTGGATTCATTATACAGAAAGGACGGAGGATAATATATCGGAGAAAAAAGGCGGTAATATCCAGGAAGCGTAAGAGTGCGTACATGACAGAAGTGAATACCACACTGCATAAGGTGGGCAGGCATGATGCTAGTAAATCCTACATGTAGTTTGTGGATCGACAAACACTGCAGAAATTTACTACAAAAATGGTTCTCCTAAAATTTAGGGCAGAGATCAGTCTTGTTTCCCCTCTAGATCCATATATGCATATATATATATATATATATATATATATATATATATATATATATATATATATATATATATATATATATATATATATATATATATATATATATATATATACACTGTATACATATATATATATATATATATATATATATATATATATATATATATATATATATATATATATATATATATATGTGTGTATGTGTGCACACACAAACACATATATATATATATATATATGTATATATATATATATATACATATACATACATACATACATGCATATATAAATTACCAAAACATTTTAACCATAAGAGACACATAATAATGAACATGAGCTCATTAACACCATTAAATGTCTTGTGTGTAACAAAGCCAAATATCATTGCCATTATTACCTACAACATTTAGACAAAATAAAGACTAAACAAATAGCAAATAAATAAAAGAGGCGTCAAGAAATTTTCAGCCATCCTGCGCGACGAGAATATCATTGATATGCTGAGAAGGTCTGATCCTCACGCAGACTTTTTAACGATATAAATCTAGACTCGCTGAACTTTTGAGACCTTGATAATTTGGTCTAGCTTTGGGAAATAAATAAAAAAATTCTGAGAGTTGAGCTTTCTAAAACAAGAAGTTTGATTAAGAAAGTTATTCTATCGAAAAACAACATGAGAACTCGTTCACTTACAAAATATAAATATGACATTCATTACCATTATATCACCCTAGATGGTCTGACATGAAGGCTTGATTTAAATAGTAGTTGCTTATCTACAATATATCACTCATAAACACGAATATCCGTCGTCATTTATAAATAAATGATCTCTCATTTTTTAATGTACAATCCATGAAAACAAATCAGATTTTATTATTAGTTTAGTTTAAATTAATACTAAGTTTGTAACAAATGATACGAGGGTTTGCACATTTCTCCCTTCATTAGTCTCCTTTCTATCTGTACTTAAGTATAATCAAGTTAATAAGACATTTCCATCAACTCTTTCATCCTTACCACTTTACCCAGCTGTTTGTTCATTTGGTTTCTTCTCTTGGCATCCCTTGTATAAAAATGCAAAGGTATTATCTGGTAATAACATACATATAAATTAATGGTTTGTCGAACATTGTTTTTAATTATCTTTCCCATCCATGTTCACATTTAATGCAATTTATATATATATATATATATATATATATATATATATATATATATATATATATATATATATATTATTATATAAACACACACATACATGTGTGTTTGTGTATATGCATATATATATATATACATACATACATACATGTGTGTTTGTGTATATGCATGCATATATATATGTATGTATATGTATATATATATATATATATATATATATATATATATATATATATATAATATATATATATATATATATATATATATATATATATATATATATATATATATATAATAATGCAGTATATATACACAACAGCATATCACCACTATTTACACAAAAGCCGCAAGGAATAACGTGGAAGGAAAGGGCCTTCCAGAGCGGATAACAAAGGGATAATAAACACTACAGAACACGGGCTTTATGAGAATTACAGGGGAATTCATTCAGGAGCTCTCAAGGATAAGTTCTTTACTCAAAATTTCAATTGTGCAAATATTTATGACAGAAACTTAGTGAAATATAAGTTTTCTTTAAACAATTGCAACAGGGGGATGCAGCAGAATACATGAAGTTCATGTTCCTGTAAAATTATACGCAGTCAAACAAGCAAACAATTCTTTACAAAAATGCTTCAGCAAATTTTCTTACACGAGATTTAATTGTTTTCTTTGTATAATGAGGAACTGAATGGAACACAGAAAATATATTTTAATTAAAACTTTAGTAATAATTCTTGGTAAGAAAGTGTATCAGCTTACGTCGCTCGCTTAATGATAAACTCGGTGAAATGCAGAAACAGACAAATAATAAATATTGAGATGAATAATGCAAGACGAGGTCAGCTCTTCCACTATGATAAACTCGTGAGTCATTTTATTATCAATTACTACATACAAATTCAGTTCTACAGATTACATATTTTGAAATATGCTTAAAATAGAGGAATGAAAATAGCATGTCTGACGAAAGGCATCTACTTTACTATATACAGTACATACATACAATATATATATATATATATATATATATATATATATATATATATATATATATATATATATATATATATATATATATATATATAAATAATATATATATAGATATACACAGATATGTGTGAATATTTACATGCAAGTTGGTTATCATAATGCCCTTCCTTGCCCAGTCGTCAAGAACAAGGGAAAAACGAGAAGTGGTGTTCCAGCATCTGGCTTAACCTCCCATTTGATTATCTTGCTAGCAACTGACATATCAGTGTAGTTGCTCAGTTAAGAATTACAGAAGTAAAACAGAAATGCTTAGATGCCTTACGTCAGGTTTATTAATTTCTTATTACTGTATACATATATCAAAATGTGTCATCTATAAAGTTGAAACTGTACGTAGTACTGATATAGCGGAAGAGGCGACGTTTGCCATTCATTAATCATCTCATATATATATATATATATATATATATATATATATATATATATATATATATATATATATATATATATATATATATATATATATATATATATATATATATATATATAGATAATAAGGCATCAAATTCAATCTGAAATATTTACAAGAGGAAAGTCGTTATTACAACTAAGATATCGCGATTCTCGTTTCATGATCAATCCACACCTAAGATGAACACCAGAGAACATATCGGCATTTACACAAAAATAATTTAATTTGACTTATAGAATAAGTCCGTTATCTGCAAACAATGTATTGCCGAAAACGCCATAATCTTTGCCATCAAGAGGCAGTCTGATACACGCAGCCAAATATTAAGTGATATTTCTTCCTCGCACGCAATAAAGCAAACAAGGAGCAGCACCGCTATTCTGGTGTGAATCAGTGTAAAGAGTGACTGAATGTTTTCATACAATGAAACGCAGTTCATGACCAGTTTGAGGCAAAGCTCTAAATCATTAAAAATCTTCGAAACTTTACGAGCAGGACATATCTGTTTCCTGACACCGTACAAATATTAAAAGGAAAAACACTTCACTGCACTACAACAGCAACAAATGTAGTAATTTTGTAAGTTGTACACAATGATGAAAATGGTATTAGGCACTATGTACCATAATACCTAATACAATGATGTATTTACCCAACATGGATCGGTAAAATAAAGAACTATAATATGTCAAAATAAGTTATCATTTCACTAGCATGGGATAAACGATGTCATATGTACAAACAGCCTTTGAAATAATAGAAATATGAGGAAAACAAAGCATTCTCACATTATATGAGAGCTAGAAATTACAAGATATGTGAGAAAAAACATAATTCAGAGAATTAATTTTGAACGTTTTCC
Organism: Macrobrachium rosenbergii; assembly: GCF_040412425.1. Lineage (NCBI taxonomy): Eukaryota > Metazoa > Arthropoda > Malacostraca > Decapoda > Palaemonidae > Macrobrachium > Macrobrachium rosenbergii. The sequence goes on from NC_089790.1 coordinate 31,909,916, forward strand.
TGCAAAAAACAGACGCAAGATCCAACAAAATATATAAAGTGTTCCTTGAGCTTGTCGTGATATATGTATGTATATATATATATATATATATATATATATATATATATATATATATATATATATATATATATATATAATATATATCCATACATATATATGTATATAATATGACATATATATGTATATATTGACAAATTTGAAACTGACTTTTATTTAATAACTTTCAAATTTCATTAACCACCTACCGTTATCATCCAAATGTGACCGCCTGGCTTTACAATGATGCATAAAAAGGAAACTTCCTTGACCAAGGAAGAAAAATAAGTGCCTTTAACAATCCCGTAGAGTAACCGAAAAGTCCTAATCCATTAGGATAGGCCTATTCAAAAGCCTAAAAAAAAAATTCTCACTGAATAAGTGAATCGCTTACTCCACTCAGACGCGGTCCCTCCAATTCAGAAGGAAGCAGCCAATCGCCAAGATCATTAGCAGCCCTCTAATGTTCAAAGTTTTCTGACGAGAAAAACACAATGGTTATTCAGTGATGGGTCCTTTAGAAAAACTGGCTCGAGAATTAAGCCTATTGCTTTCTTCCCCTCAAAAAGTAAGGGCAATGACCAGAGGAACACAACGTTCCCATCCAAACCATAACTGGGGTGAATAAGAAACAACGCAAATGAAATGAAGCTTTTTTTTTTTTTTTTTTTAATGACAACCTTAAGCATACAGTTTATCGCATTTCTTCCAATCAAGACAACGGGACGGATACTCAAGGAGTAAATAGCAAGCAAAAGAACAGTGCATCTCTTATTTGCAAGGGACTATTAAGGAAATTTCCCCAGTGAGTAAAAAACCACACATGTATTAAGCACTTCTTTGATCTCAGCCACCGGTTACTGAAGTGTTATGCGTAACAGCTCTTCAAAATTAATTGGAGGCAGAAATTTATCGTTAGTGGCTTGACATCAACCCAGGGCTAATTTCAATATAATATAAACTAGAATATTTGTCGATGAATTATAGGAAAATTAATCAAAACAAAATTATTGAAGTAATTGCGTGATGATTTTTTTTCTTTGCTAATTAACGGGTTAATTGCAAACGGTACTGTAAAAAAAAAAAAAAAAAACACTGGCGCGTGGATACGACGATGTCTTTGAGTACATATTTCGGTCATAATTACCAGTCGGAGTTCCCAAGTGTGCGAGAAGTATTTTTCATACCTCCTACCTCACACAACTGTGCGCATTAAATTCTTCCTTTTAAAAATCTCACAATTTCGAAAGCAAGGGGACGTATAATTAAGCATATAACCTGTATTATTCATAATAATGATTTTCCAAATGACAGCCAATGATTTGTTAAAGCATATCAGAAGATGGAGAATGCATATACATGAATTTGTTTCAGGCGGACATAAATTTATTTTGGGATGCTATAACTAACAAAATGACAACACACATGAAAACTAACTGATAAAATAACCTCAAGAAAGATTTCTGATTTAACTGAACATAATCCAATAGCCTAAGAGATGGGAAAACATTAGCAGCCACAGTAAGGACCATCACTTGAGTAATTTTATGAAAAGAATACCACGCCTAACTGGACCAGAATCTGAGGCTAGCGTTTACTAAACACTGACGTGCACTAAGGTTCCAGGGAGGACTGTATAAGTAAAGTAATATTGCAAATAAATCAATAAACAAACAATAGCCTTTTTTCTGTAAAAACCTATTCTTCTTGATTATATATATATATATATATATATATATATATATATATATATATATATGTATATATATATATATATATATATATATATATATATATATATATATATATATATATATATATATATATATATATATATATATATATATAATAACATTACTGAGTTGCCCCTAACAGGTTTTTCTCCAGGGAAAAGAAAAGCACAACGGTAACTGCCAAATTCATATTTTTAACTACTCAATTTTTATATACTTCCTATGCAGTAATATTTGCACAGCATAAGAAACTTCATACATCTGCATACCAAACACAACAGCAGTTCGTCGAACCCTCTACATACACTGCACCATTTCCCAATATTTTACGCTCACTACCGCTCTGCCTTCATAGTTCGGCCCTTTCTTTCCCCATACCTCTCTCAACCCCTTTCTCCAACCGTTTTTATGATTCCTCGCCTACTTCGTACTCACACTAGGACATACAATCATATCCGACTTGACTTTTTGAACAGTTTACAGAGCTTCTTCAATAATGTCTATTTACAGAAACACAATGATATGATAGTTACATTGCAGGAAGAAAATTTAGCATGCAAAATGCAGTGATAAAATTATCAAACACTATTACAACCAAGACTTGTTTATGCACCACTTCCCGGGGGCAATCTAAAAATTTATTAAAAAGAGGCTAATTTCCATATCAGAATTTACTTCATAATTTTATGATAAATTCATAATTTTATGATTACGGGAAGAGATGCAAAGTCATCTGATTTACAATTACGAAACCATTCCTAATTACAATAAAAGCTTAAACTTTTATCGTAATTGTCTCACTCTCACAAACAGAATGAATCATAAGTTAGCTAACGCTTAGAGATGAAAGATATGCCATGGGCCCATTGATAGCAAGTGTGAGCATGAGTAAAAATTTAAATAATTTAACTACTTCTTTGGGTGGACTTCAGTAGTGTTCCTGGAGCAAGGAGTAATGTCACGCCTATCATTGGACCGCACTGTGGTGGGATTCGGTATTTTTGCTACAAGACCAGGACTATGTCTAAATATCACATAGTCAGCTTACTGTTACATGAGCTTAGTTGTTCTGCACTTGCAATCTGCATTGTGGGAAGGCTTTTTTTGTGTCCTTTGTCTGGGTAAATCTGCGTCTACTATGATTTGGTTGGTAATTTCAGGAATTTCAGTTTATGGAGATGTGGCCTTTGTGTTTTGAAGGTAACTCTGGTGCGATAAAATGGCAAATGGCCCTCTGCCTGAAGGTACCCTTCCATCTATTAGCTTGCATCATGATTTTTATAGCTAGGATCTCCACTGACAGCCATTGGGTCATACTCTCCATGCGTATCTTCTCTAAAGATTTCTTCATGAGGGAGAAATCCAGGGAGAGTCTAGGTTACTGCGGTTTAAAAAATGACTCATGAGATATAAAGGAGATGTTTCATTTACTCCAGGGAGAAGGGATTCCAGGGTATTTACAAAGCCATAAAGAGAAAAGCTGACTCATTAGAAACTAAGTAGCCTAAAGGGGAACTTCAGTGAGGACAACTGTCTGCTGTTTTACATTAAATTTAATGCCAAGTAATATTAAGGTAAATTTAAACACAGGAAAAATGAAATGCAAAATAAGATTCCTAACGGCATGGAATGCTAATTTACTGGTAACATATGCATATATTACAATATGAATATTCAGTATAATATATATATATATTGTTACGTGTGAGGGTCTTGGTTGATCATGTATTATTCAATTTACGTAATTTTTACGGCCCTGCAAACCAAGATTACACGTAACCTGCCACTGAAGCCAAAAGTTAACCTCAAAGACAGACGTTAATTAGCCAGTAAAGGTCGCCAGTTAAGGGTTATTAACTTAACAAAGAATATTTGAGATGAATTTGATTTTAAACGCAACGGTTCTTCCAAACATTCGACGCGAGGCATACAAAGCATCGAGATTTAACCTGATTTTGCTTACCCTAAATCCTAGGTATTTTACTGGAATAATGGGGTTGAAGCTAACAATATAATTAGGCTTAATCTAGACTTTGTAAACACATATACCCAAGTGGTGGCTGAAGGAAGAAAACAAAGAAATAATGTGAAATACAGAGAAAGTATAACTAGTCAATCGACGAAGCTTCAACAAGAATCGGACTTACCGTGAATGTCGAGTCGCTGCGCAAACGAGGGACCTCAGAGTCGTATTCTGGCAGTCTTCCCAATTCACTAATTAAGATAGACGTAGGAGAGAAAGTAATAAAGAACAAAGAATATCGTTCGGGCACGCACGCAGCGTCACCCTGGTTCAGCGACCGCTGGAATCTCTCTCTGACCCGACCTCGCTCGTTCCGCCAGAGGAGGGCTTATACCGCCCGGGCAATCCGACCTTGACAAAGGCATCGTCGAATGCATAGAATAAAGCTTAAGGGCCACCATAACTAGGGGTCATTGAGCGTAAACCTCTCTGAGGCTTAGGTCCCTAATGCCCTAGCATATTTTGTTTACAAACTTTCCAGCCTATAGGGTTAAATGCCTAAATGCTACCTATTCCTTTCTCCAACGGATGTTAAAGTTTGAACTGAAGACGCTTCTAGCGTGGGACAAAGCAATTTCCCTGTCTCAGTCAGGCTGATATTTCTATCCCTAAATGTTCGAGGGGAACAGCGTAAATATTTATAAAAGCTCCCCCTTTAAGAGGGCCTTCACTCCCTTTTCGGGCGTGAAGGTCTATACTAAGCAAGCTGTTCGCCTCTCGTAGGTTACTCTCCTCCCCTGAGCAGATTAGTCCTGGTTAGCCTACCTAGCTACAGAACTACCTAACCCTAGATAGGATATGAGCTGTATTCACTACTTTACCTAATTCTAATAGTACTAGAAGGTGCTCATGGTTATTATAGGCTACCTCCTACAATCATGATGTGTTTTAGACCTAGCCTAGTGGTACATTCTATGATATTCCCTAGCCTAACCTATCCTAACCTGACCGTAGCACCAACATAAGAGTTAATATTCTAACTAAATTACGACATGGTTTATGTTTTAATACAATTAAAATTTACTAGTTAATTCATGAGGGTTGCCTCATATGATAAATGGGTGCCTCACTGAGGTCTTAGGCCATGCGTGTCACGAGCATCGTGGCTCGTTTCACAATAGTTAAGATTACTGAAATTAGTTAGGCTACTTACATGATTACTGCGGCTCGGTGGTAAGTGGAAAGAACAAGGCTACTAAATTGATGTACTGTACTTTAAGGTGGCCTAGGCTAGGTACAAATAAAAGGAAGAGATCACACTGGCTACCTTCTCTGGGCAAGGGGCCAGGATCACTCTTAGATGTTAGGGCACTGTGCCGAGAGGGCACTAGTGCCAGGATGAGCGTATAGCTCGGCAACTACTGCTCTCTTCCGCCCCTTCTTCTTCTTCTTCGGTTTCTCCAAGGCCTATCAGTAGCTGGCCTAGCAGGTGATGAGAGCACCGACCCGGGGACAGGCCAGAAGGGCTAGCGGGCGCGAAGTCAGGGGCAACTGCAAAAGCTGCGGGAGGACTCCCACCCCGGCTGCTGCGATAACCGGAGCGAGAGCGATCTCGACTTCTGCGTCCGAGGATGCCAGTTCCTGGTCTTCCAAGGGAGGGGTACCATTTCGATCCTCCAGGGGTTCATCCCTGATTCAAATTTTGCAAAGAAGAATCTTGCAAAGAAGAAGTTTCGGGTGCTGGAGGCTCTCCAGTCGCGATGATCAACTGCATGGGGAATCCTAAATCTCCCGGAGGAGGATTCGCCTCATGATTTAGACCCGGCATAGGGGCCTTTTCCATTGGTAGCTCAACGTCCGTGGCGGACGGAGTCTGGCACTGCTCAGTGCTCGCAAGTGGCACTGGCAGCAGTTGAGGGTCAGGCATGCCTGATAAGGGGTCCGGAGGTGCAATACCTCGGACGACTTGGGTTTGGCTGCGGCAGAGATTCCTGCCCCAGCAGGAGATCGTAGCCTCTCCTAGAGTTTTGTTCGGGGCGTCCGCTGGGCGTTGTTTGCTTGGGCAGCCCTCCCAATTTGTGGAGTGGTCTGCCCGCTTGCACGTCCTGCAGCGGTACTGCTCCTCCTGAATCTCTCTTCGCGGAGGGGGAGGACCTCTTGGTGGGCCAGCCCTTCGCGATTGGAGAGGGCTAGGCCTGAAATGGTTTGTTGTGCCCTTCCGCGGACCACTTTGGTGGGCGGAAGGTGGAGGTTTGTCATATTGAGAGTGTTAGATGGGGCCTCCGTGGAGGAGGTAACGCGGCTGCGGAGTGGCGTTGGTGACGGGCTTCCGCAGAGAAGATCCCGACCCAACAAGAAGGCCACCCGGGCCGAATTTCCACCTACCACGCCAAGGCGGTGGGGTATCGTGCCCCAAGGTGTCATAACCTGGAGTTGGACAGTAGGAACGGTGATGGTGTGGCCCTCTATCCACTTCATTTCCCACGGGTTTCTTCACAACCATGGCACTGGCTGGCACTTGGGCCCTAGTGATCAGGCTAATGTCTGCCGCAGTGTCTACTGTGACTGGAAGGGTCACTGGCAGGCTAGTGCTCTGAAGAGGGGGCCACCGAGATGAACTGGGTTTCCAGTCTCTCGGGGTAAAGGATCCGGTGCGGACCAGCAGCAGAAAATGAAGTGCTGATTAGGTTGACAAATTTGGTGGTGGGGACATGATGTGGACAGGCCGGAGATCCAGCATTGTAGTGGCTAGCAGCCCCACAGGATTTGCACGGGCCTTTTGGATGGGCTCGGTGGCCTGCAGTAACTGTTGGAGGAGAGGGCTGAGCGGATGAATCGGGAGCGGAGTTCTGGCTGGTAGGGTTAGGCTGCTTATTAGTGCCGAGTTTGTATCGGCACTCAGCTTCAGCGTGGCCCCCTTCTTGCAATAGTTGCACAGGGTCTTGCTAGGCAGTCCATTCTTCGGGCAGTGGAGTTCGAGAGGTAGGCCGGAGGGATGATTCGCTTCTGAGAGGTGCTATGCGACTGATTGAAAGTTTCCCACGAATCAGCCATGCGACAAGCTTCCATAAGTGTGGAGGGCTGTTTATCGTTAAGATATACCGCAAGGGGCCCTGGCACACATTGGAAAAGGTCTTCTAGCATGGTCCGATTGAAAAGATCCTCAAACGTCGTGCAGGCCAAGGAGTCGAACCAGAAGCGCACCGGACTGGGTTTTGTGACATGCCCATTCCGTCCAAGACCAGCCGACTTCCTTGGCAAGACCTCGGAACCGTGGTCTCCATTTTTCTGGGGTTATCTCGTAGGCCTTTGTAATGACTCTACGAACTTCCGCCATGTTGCCTCTCTGGCTCTTTTCCAGTGAGCGGCGCTGCCTTGGCTTTTCCCTCCATATGCTTGGCTAGTATTAAGGCTCTCTCCGTCTCCGTGGTGCTGTAGTTATCGAAAAGAGCCTCGATCTCCTCCAGCCATGCTTCTGCTCGTCCTCAGTCCACTTGGGGACTAGGGAATTGATGCTCGAAATTGGAGCGTTTGATGCAGCAGGTGTAGGACTGGAGGCTTGATGGCTAGCCATAGTCGGCATTCTCCATTTTCGCTCTCTCAAGCTCGAGCTCCTTCTCCTTTAGGGCTAACTCAGTTTCCTTGCAGGCTAACTCATGCTGTCTCCTTCTTTCTTCTCTTTCCTCTTCATATTGCCTTTGCTCGGCTTCATACACCCTTCGTTCTTCTTCATACTTCCTCTGCTCGAGTCTTTCTTCCTTCTCCGCTTGGCCAAGTCGTCCACTTGCTCCTTAACCCAGGTAGTAAGTTCCGAGCGGTGAGACCTGCCGCCGTCCCCAGCCCCAGGAAAGTTTTATAATGCTCTGCTGCCATGGTTCTGGGGGGAAGGGCGTCTAACCGGGTCGACGGGGCATTTCTTGGGCAGCAAGGAAGTGTCTCTTCAATGACGTGGCACCCTTTCAAAAAAGGTGGCACTGTAGTTTGGGTGTGCCGTGTACAGGTCACACTGGTGGCACTCAGTATCCCTAGGCACTGGTGCAGGTTAGGTCCCAGAAGAACCTTCTCTTCTGTGTTCCCTTTTGTTTTTTCTTTAGTGGCACTTATGGTGCCAATGTGTTCCTAGGGACCTCTACTGGAGTCCAACTAGGCTATATGGGAGGAAAGGCACTCTACACCCCTGCAGAGTGCAACAAGGTAAAAGAGAGAGAGAGAGAGAGAGAGAGAGAAGAGAGAGAGAGAGAGAGAGAGAGAGAGAGAGAGAGAGAAGTAAGCTATTCCAGGGATGACAGTGCTTCAAATTATTGGCACTGTGGAATAAAGTGAATTTGGGTTTTTTTTCTTAAAGATCCTCGTGAGTGGCTGGTCCCAGTACCGGCCCCAGTGCTGGCCCCTTCTTTTTCAGAGGGTGAAAACTACTGTTGGCTTCGGTCTGGATAGCAGGCCTCACTTCGTGACCGACAGTTTATCACTGTATCGTAATTACTCTTAACTTGTCCTCATCTATTGTGGGACAGAGGTGTTTCTTTTAATTGGTTTATTGTATTCGAATTAATTAGCCTAGTGTCAGCCGTTCTTTCTTTTGAAGAGGGTCACGTACACTTAGGTTAGGAATGCTTACTTGAATGACGAGAGAGAGAGAGAGAGAGAGAGAGAGAGAGAGAGAGAGATTTTCAATCAGCGAATTTCTTGCTGCTTGAGAACATGTAAACAAAAGATTTTATACATGCACAATGGCATGGATCTTAACAAAATGATATAGATGCGTCGTCTTGGCTTCCTTAGGGATTACTTTATTATCTTAATTTTCCGGAGCCGACGTCACAAAAGTTTATCGTAAAAATTTTAAATTTTCTTTATATGATTTTATAGTAGGTATTCGTATAGGAACTTGTTATTACTCCTAACTAAGGCCTAACTTTCCCTGCCTAAATTATCTTTTGTTTTTCCTAGCTAAGATATTAGGAGGTGGGTTATGCTGAAAAGCAAAAAAAAATATATGCCCCAAGAGTGGCGGGAGCAGAGTCGAGGTCACAATAACAAGGTCGTTGAGATGGCGGCCAAGGTCCCATTAGGCCTAAATTTCAAAACAACCTCGGTCGCGAAGGAAACCCCAAAATGGCCGTTCTCTCACAAACAGTTCGAACAATTTCAAAACAACGCGCGAACACGGCGGGAGGGATCCAAGATGGCGGGTATTTTCTTTTCCAAACAAATTCAAAACAACGCAACAAATGCAGGTATCCAGATTTTACTTTAAATATACCAATCATGCATAGTGTTTACGTTACGGATGGAAAACTAAATTACCAACAACTTTGTGTCTTTTGTTATCGTATTCTCACCCGGACATTAAACAAAGAATGAAAAGAGAAATGCTAGCTTGCCTGCGTAAATTTACGTTGTTGAACGGTACCTTTATTGTAAAATTACTATTTCAGTTCGTTTGCTACTTCACTGACACGGTTTTTGAATGATTCCGCTATATGCAAACAATAACGATCGGAATTGCCGACGCGATTAGTATATTACTTTGTGTACATGAACTGGGCTCCGCGATTCGGCCTTTGAATTCGTTACTTGAACGACTTGACTCACGATCCGAACACGGTAATGTCCTTGTCTTAGACGTTATAAATTATGACGCTCTGCTCGACGCGCACCCTTTCCTACGCTAATTCTCGCTACACTTGTTATACTATTCTCTTTACTGCTTATTATTATGCCTCGTTCCTTGTTTGGAAGAATGAAATGGAGTTCGATATCTGACTTTTTTTTTTTTTGAATTAATGTAATTTTAATTTCCTTTTCTCCAGATTCTTTCTCTAAAATGTACTTTAGATCCTGGCAAGGTCGCCAATGTTACGTGTGAGGGTCTTGGTTGATCATGTATTATTCAATTTACGTAATTTTTACGGCCCTGCAAACCAAGATTACACGTAACCTGCCACTGAAGCCAAAAGTTAACCTCAAAGACAGACGTTAATTAGCCAAAGGTCGCCAGTTAAGGGTTATTAACCTTAACAAAGAATATTTGAGATGAATTTGATTTTAAACGCAACGGTTCTTCCAAACATTCGGACGCGAGGCATACAAAGCATCGAGATTTAACCTGATTTTGCTTACCTAAATCCTAGGTATTTTACTGGAATAATGGGGTTGAAGCTAACAATATATAATTAGGCTTAATCTAGACTTTGTAAACACATATACACTAAGTGGTGGCTGAAGGAAGAAAACAAAGAAATAATGTGAAATACAGAAAAGTACTAGTCAATCGACGAAGCTTCAACAAGAATCGGACTTACCGTGAATGTCGAGTCGCTGCGCAAACGAGGACCTCAGGAGTCGTATTCTGGCAGTCTTCCCAATTCACTAATTAAGATAGACGTAGGAGAGAAAGTAATAAAGAACAAAGAATATCGTTCGGCACGCACGCAGCGTCACCCTGGTTCAGCGACCGCTGGAATCTCTCTCTGACCCGACCTCGCGCGTTTCCGCCAGAGGAGGGCTTATATCGCCCGGGCAATCCGACCTTGACAAAGGCATCGTCGAATGCATAGAATAAAGCTTAAGGGCCACCATAACTAGGGGTCATTGAGCGTAAACCCTCTCTGAGGCTTAGGTCCCTAATGCCCTAGCATATTTTGTTTACAAACTTTCCAGCCTATGGGGTTAAATGCCAAATGCTACCTATTCCTTTCTCCAACGGATGTTAAAGTTTGAACTGAAGAGATGTTCTAGCGTGGGACAAAGCAATTTCCCTGTCTCAGTCAGGCTGATATTTCTATCCCTAAATGTTCGAGGCAGTAACATTTAAATATTTATAAATATATATATATATATATATATATATATATATATATATATATATATATATATATATATATATATATGAAATTTTTTATCACAACATGATATATATATACAATCATGAAGTTATAAATGTTGCTTAATATAAAAATCACGCTACCTCGGGAATATCTCCAATGGAGAATTATCACCGAAGGGGAATTTATAAGTGATAAATGGATTGGTACTGCCGGGCCACGACCCTCGGGACAGGACTTATCCAGCAACTCCAGTGGTAACGTCGACTAGAGTTGCTAGATAAGTCCTGTGTCGAGAGTTATATTGGCAGTACCAATCCATTTATCACTTATAAATTCCCCTTTGTGATAATTCTTCATCGGAGATATATATGAGGTAATATGTGAATTTGATATTAAGCGACATTTATATTTCATTTTATATATTATATATATATATATATATATATATATATATATATATATATATATATATATATATACATATATATATACATATACATATATATATATATATATATATATATATATATATATATATATATATATATATATATATATATATATTATATATAAAGGAGAGAGAGAGAGGAGGAGGAGTAGTCTACATGTTCAAAGCAACATACAATAACTGTTTTAAAATTCTTCAGATAGTCATTGCAAATAATAAATTCACAGACACTTGTTATCACGTTGAAAAGACTAACGCCGTCAACGAGACGTCCTAAAAATAATGTGTAATTATCTCTGCGTGGTGTTCAGAATACTGCTAAAAACTTTTCATGCATATAAAACAGGAAATAATTAAAACCTAGCATGACATATCGTCATTCAAGCAGAACATCGTCAAAGTTACCGCGTCATTTATTTTTCGATTAGGATCAATGAAGTGACCGCTGAAGTTGCCATGTCACAATTATCGTAATTAAGAACCTCCTATCACTCGCAGCTACACTTGCAATAAGCAAATTTCTATTCTGATCGATGCTTCTTTTCAGAATTAAGCTCACAATATTATTCAGGAAGTTGTTATCCCCGAATGAAATCAGATATTTCTAACATGTTTCATCTGAAAGTTTTTGAAATAACATCATTAATTACAGTTTACTTAAACAGTGCTAGTTTCCCCTAGGTGATGAATAATTGTAAAAATTGTTGACAATCTTCTTAACGGCGGGAGAGTTATCTTCAAACCCCATAATTTAGGAAACCGTGGAAATGCGCCAATGAAGATAGTCTTTCAACGAACAACTTTCCGCACAGAAATGTCATGTGCCCCTTATGGAAGGTTAAGATGAAATGCCATGAGCCACTTCAGGACGGTTTCTGGGAAATGTCACGTGTCCCTTCTGGACGGTTTCCGGGAAATGTCACGTACCCTTTAAGGATAGTTTCCGGGAAATGGAGTCACCCAATCCCAGATTTCAATGTTAACACTGGCGTCATTCCTAGATCTTCCTGTTTGAGTAGCCAGCCAATCTCTATACTGTACCAAAATCCACTTCTTGTTAGTCATCCATTGTCCGAGCTACAATCCTGAATGGCACTTTGCATATTGCATTCGAAGTCTATATAAAGTACACTTGCCAACCTCTTAGCACGAATGCAGAATTACGTTGAGACTAATTTCATTTTCTATGGCGTCTCGGGCACAACGGTTTCAAGAAATCATTTAGCATGTTTGACCAACTGTTGTGATGACAGCGAGCATATCCCTAGGACTACTACTACTACTACTACTACTACTACTGCTGCTGCTGCATTTATTTATAACAACTGTGTAACATTTTGCCACTGGTGGAGCAACAGTGATAATTCAAAATTATTTTAAGGATAATTCTTTGAAAGGTCAAACCCACCAGTTTTCAACAAATTGTGAATAATAACTTTTGAAATTAATAATAATAATAATAATAATAATAATAATAATTATTATTATTATTATTATTATTATTATTATTATTATTATTATTATTATTATTATTATTATTATTATACAGATGGAAATTCATTGACCTCAGTGCATTGAAGAGTTCATGAAAGCATACAAAAATCTTGCTAATCAACGCATTCACCGAATTTTTTTCCAGAGCGCAGTGACATGAGTTATGTCGTGATTGGAACGTACATTCCTCCATTATTGAGACACATATCAGCAACAACAGTTCATACCTGGCGAGGTTATGAGGCTTTTCGTAAAATTTGCAACACTGGTGCACAACCCTCAACCTCCTACATAAATCAAATTTTTCCTCGCACATGGGACTCGTAAAAATATAAAACACAATATTATTTCGAAAAAAGGGTAGTTACTGAAGTCAACTTTTTGAGAGACATTTCATTATATGGGCTCTCATTAAAAATTCTTTTTAAATGCCACAGAAGTAAAATTTAGTTCCTTTTCTTTCTGATTTTGTTGTGGTGATTACGATAAGAATTTCTACCTATATTCAGCTGACAGAGAAAAATTAATTGTAAATTAATCCTGAAAGCAACTGGAGATTAAGTGGACTGATCCACTGACTGCAGTGCCCATAACTTACTCTTCCCAACAGCAAAAGAAACGAAAAAAGAAAGTGTGGAAGTAAAGAAAATACTTCAGATCTTCAAAACATAAATTCCTACACAAAAATATATATATATTAAAAACGGGGAAAAAACATTCTTGCGTTTAAGATGAACTTTTCCCCTGCAGATTAACTACAGCGAGGATTTCACACATGGCCTGAGGATTTAAAAGGCTGGTGGGGGTTGGCATGTTTGTTTGGATGGAGAAGAGTATGAAGAGTACATTGTGTGGGAGGAAGCCACATTTTCATTTAATCCAAAGCTCTTCAAACTTTGAAGGTTCGCCGAAGTTGAAAGAATACAAGGCCATGTAATCATAGAGGTCTACATAACATGTTGTATAATACGGAGAGAGAACCATGGTAAAATTTTTCTTGCAGCAAAATGGGCCGGATGAATTCTTTTTTTGTTTTTTAGGGGGCTATTAAGCCTTTTTTTCTATTTCATATGGGTAGGCACATAGACACTTCCCCGGCTAAGTGACTGGGAATTCTAAAGGAGATTAGTAAAGGATGGAAAGCATTACATGTGCTGCCCACAAATGGGTAGGTTATGGGCAATATAGAACACACAAAACCATCACATCTAATAATTACGAAAGACTGCTTATGTCCACCTCATCAACATTTTGGCGTGTATATGTATATGCATCTCCTAAAATTAATTTTGTTTTTTCTAGGAATTTTTAATTTGAGTGAGTAAATAGTCTGCTGTGTTAATACTCATTCTGTGGAGTATTTAATAAACTTACGGTATTATACACTATTCAATGGTGGATTTTCTAGAATAATACCACTACTGCCAACACACATGTGAATTAATTAGAGAGCAAACAGAGCGCACGGCTCTCTTCCGACGATGTGGAATCTGTACTCCCAACCAAGCAAACCTCCTAATCACAATAACATTGAAACACAAAGCGTATATTCTACTACAGGTATTAATTCAAAATTTAAAAAAGGAAAGGAATTATTTACTAATGTTACCATAGATTTTTGTTAAATACTTGCATTTTAACAATTGTGAAAATAACCAAGCTATTAGATAGACGGAAAGCTGTTTACTCGGATTCATCAGAACTCGACTTGAGGAAGGACTCATTCACCAGCTTTGTTAGAGAGGTTTGCAAATTTTTCGTTATTTAGGCCAACGTCGAAATGGTTGAAGACTTAAAACTGCAATGTCATAGACTGAAGGAGAATGAAAAAAGTAGCTATCAGCAACATAAATTCCAAACAACGAGGTTATCATCATTATTCATAATAAATTTCTATTATCATCTAGCAAGATAAATGATATGAACTTTTGTGCAGCAAGCCTCCGTAAAGTACGATGCCTACAAATGAAAAGGGGAGGACTTGGAACAAGAAGGAACGAGTGCAAATACATAATGACCAGAAATATACCGTTAAGCAAGGGAAATCACACCCAAAACTGAGGAAGACTACAGGATATCTCTGTATGGCAGTAAGGGTAACACTGTAAATGGAAACTCACAGAAAAATTGCTTTCGGCTTGTTTAAAAAAAACGCAGATTTTTTTGGTAGCCACAATTTTTGGTAATGAATTTGTAAACCATTGTGTCCTAAATATGGCCCAAATTTTCGACAATCAGAATTTTTTGTGAATCCCCAGTCTTTCGGCAACCATAATTTCCTGTGCATGGCCTGAAAGTTGGGTAGACTGAGTCCAGTTGACGGCCCAGTGTCTAGTAATCTTAAGTCTTGTAAACATTATAAATATTATTATTATTATTATTATTATTATTATTATTATTATTATTATTATTATTATTATTATTATTCAGTGGATGAAACCTATTTATATGGAACAAGCCCACTGGGGCCATTGACTTGAAATTCTAGCTTCAAAAGAATATGGTGTTCATTAGGAAGAAATAAGAGGAAGTAAAGGGAAATTCAGAAGGAAGAGCTCTCACCTATTAAAAAAGAAAAAATAAATTAATAAATTAATAAATGGATAAAAATTGTGAATGTGAAAGATCCCCGTTGAAATACAACTTATGAAAAAGTGTCAAACAAGAGACCATCCAGTGAATAGGACAACCACATACCGCCCGCAGAGCCGCTCAAAACCAGAGTGGGGCTGTTGCTGGGAGTCATGACAGAGACATGACTACCATGGCCCCGGAGCCAGCAGGGTTTGCCTGTCCTATGTGCGAAAAGCAATTTACCACCTTTGCTGGAAGGCATCTTCATGAACGAAAAGCTCATCCTGAGGAATTCCATGGCAAAAATGTTCTTAAGCTCATAACAAGAACAAACCCTGGGGAATGGAGGAGCTCAGGATGATGGCTAAATTTGAATTTAACCATAGAAATGAGCCTTTCATCAACAAGAAAATTAAAGAGCACCTGTCTGAAAGCAGATCAATAAACAGCATCACAGGAAAAAGGAAATCTGCAGAATACCCGCGGATTCTACATGAAATGCTCAGGCATGGAGACCAGTGCCAACAAGCATCAATAGCTAGTCAAGACGATTTACCTCCCCAAATAGGTAGAGCAGGGTGGTCTGAGGAGGAAATGATTTTGCTTGCTAGGGCTAACCCCATTCAAAGAGGATCTTCATATTAACAAAAGTACTAAAAAGTTACTTAGAAATGAGAGCCAGACTAAATAACAGTACTGGGGCTGGTCAGAATGATGAACCGAGAAGGAGTCTCAAACTCATAAGAATTGATAAAGTCTGGACGGTGTATATTCCACCGGACTGGATACTCCAGCAGATGGATTGATTGATTAATTGAGAGTTATCTGGCGTCACAACTAAGGGTCACCGACGCTTGATCTTTTCATTTTTATAGTATGTTATAAAAATTAAAATTAAAATTCTGCTAAAAAGAACTACATATAAATTTTATTAAAAAGGAAAAACAAAAAGAAAACTAGCTAAAATAAATAAATAAATAAATATATAAAATTCTGCTAAAAAGAACTATTAATAGATTTGATCAGATAAACAGTATAACTTTAGAAAAAAAAAATATATATATATATACTATGACAGCACAGCTGTCAAATATATTTGAGAAGACCAGCTTCTTTGATAAAAGAGATAACATTATTAATACACATACTTTCTCCCAACAGTTTTGCCATGTTATAATTACCACCTGCTTCACTGCTATTTGATAAAAAATTATTCCTAAGTTCCACCAGACTGGGACACTCAACCAGCAAATGCCTAACAGTCAGTGGAACCAAGCAATCGTCACAGAAGGGCTCATTCTCCCCATTCATCATAAAGCCGTGAGTTAAACGTGTATGGCCAATACGTAATCTACACAATACAACCTCCCACTTCCTTGGCATTAGGTCATATTTCCAAGGGTGTGTCTGACTAGTGATTTCTTGCATTTTATTGGGGCCTACTCTGTCCCACTGAAGTGCCCATAATTGCTGGATGGATTTCCATATAATATGGAATGCATCACGATATGGAACAGGACATTTTCTGGGTATCGGAATTTGTGCTGCTGATTTGGCTAGCTGGTCTGCCTTTTCATTTCCTGATATGTTCACATGGGCAGGAACCCAACAAAAGAAACAATGCTTCCTCTACAATGGTGCAAGAAGATCCACTGCAAGATCTTCAACACTAAGGGATGATCAGTATTGAAGACTTCCAGGGACTCTAAGGCACTTTTAGAGTCACAAAATATTGTGTAGCCAGACACTGGGAGTATTGCAATATGTTCCAGTGCTACTAAGATGCCATACAGCTCAGCTGTAAAGTTTGAAGCAACTGAAGGAAGCACAACTCTAAGTTAAAAGATTCACTAAAAACTCCATAACCAACGCCAGCATTGATTTGGAACCATCGGTAAATATAAATCTTGTATTCATATGCTTTGAAGCATGCTCTAAAAATATTGCCTCATTTCCTCATCAGATTTATCCTCTTTGCTCCACTGAAGTACCTGCAGAATTTCACAGCAGGTACCTTCCAGACAGGAGTAATGGATACACACAAGAAACGGGGATTTTTCCAATATTTGTATCCTCTAAAATCTTTTAATTCTATAGCTAAAAGGAGTAGGATATTGGATGATTTTCATAAAAACTGTTAAAAATATTTCTGTTTGCCACAGCAAAAGCCAGAGATTTGGGAAGTCTTTGCACTCTAAACCAGTATCGAAGCAATGATGACTGACGATAGAGTTCAAGGGGCATTTCTCCTGCATCGACTAGCAAACTAGATATTGGTGATGAACGAAAAGCTCCTGTGGCTATACGAATACCTGAATGATGAACAGAATCTAAATAAATGAACGACTACTTAACAATGATGATAGGTGGTTCCCCATCATCATCCACAAATTCCAGCATCCACAGTAGTGGCAGAGAAGATGAGGCTAGTGGAACAACACCTGAAGAGTTGGATAACATCAGGGAGCAAACATTTGGGTGGAAATGAAGGCAACCTCCCACAACAAGTGAGAGTAACCAATGAGATCTAAAATGAGCAATGAGAAGAGAATATGCAGTTACCGAAAGGGGATGGATGAAGACTGACTGATTAATTGTGGGTTATCTGGCGAACAGGGATAGGACTGCACAAAATGCAATACTGGGAAGAGATGGCCCCCTGCCCCCTCCGCTCAACCGTCTCTCCCTCCTGAAGCAACAGGGTTCCAGGTCTCTCTATTTACCAGAGATAGTCCATCAGATGAAGTAAACTGAGAAAAACAACCAGCTAAAGTAAAATCCATCATTGAGCCGGTGTCTATAGATGACATGCGGTGGATGAAAATAAAAATGAACTGAAATAAGAACCAGGGCCAGATGTCATAAAACCATCTGATATTACAGTCTGGTGAAACTGACATCAAGAATTTGCACTATTGAGTGGTCAAAAGGGAGAACCACCCTTCTACCAAAAATCGACGAGCCTAGCAAGCCAGGAGACTACCAGCCAATCACCAGGCCTTCAAAGTTTTAGCGAAAAGACTGTCCGAGCACCTTCTCACCTCCACAAGGTAAAAAACTTTAAGAGACAACCAAGTAGCCTCTATATTGCCTTTGTGGCCTTTAAGAGGGTGTACGGCTCAGTCAGTCACCTGGCACTGCTTGGAGCCCTTGAGAAGGTAGGGCTTCATCACGAGTCAGTGTCTTACCTGAAAAACTTCTATCAGGAGATAAGCACCGAAATAGTTTGGATGACTAATAACATCACACGTGGACTGAAGCAGGGAGACCCAATGTATCCTATTCAATACAGAGCTTGAGCAGGTGCTAAAAAAGTTCCTTGAGGGTGTTGGGGCCACCCTACATGAAGAGATAATAAATTATCTGGCATTTGTTGATGATATCATGGGTGGTGGCGACAACAAGGGAAGGATTAACAACAGCACTGGAAGTGGTGTTACTCAATGAAGCAATAAAGTATGGCTTAGAGCCAGGAATAAGGAAGTGAATCAACACTGGCATTGTGGCAGATCTAGGGAGGAAGATGTGGTATCATGATGCCTGTCCTTTCACGTATAAAGGTGAAGTAATACCTAATATGACAGTAATCAACTTCTGTAGATAACTAGGGGTAGAAAATGGAGTCACCAAAACACCCAACAACTCCAAAGCCTTGGCAAAATTTAAAATAGAGCTGGGAAATCTACAAAGAGCACTCTTGAAGCCACAGCAAAAGCTGTGGGCTCTTAAAATCGTATTCATACCACAGTATCACTGCACTCTACATCATGATGACATGAAGAGCTACCAGCCCAAAGCAATGGATTGTGAAATAAGGAAGTTTGTAAGGAGAGCACTCCACCTTCCCAAGGACACACCCATGGGTGTGTTCTATGCCAAAACAGCAGATGGGGGTTGGGTACAGAGTGCTTAGATGAAAGTACACCAGTTGCTAAACAAAATCTGTTTAAACGTCTCTCAAGATCCAGAGACACTCTGGTAAAAAGTATTGCTGGAAAACATCTAGAAGCATATCTTCCACCTACTATTACTTATATCAACGCCTACAGCTCAGAATGGGCGTCCTATCAACTCCAGCCCAAAGCGCCCGAGTTAGATATGTAACAGGCAGATGTGATCTAGGCTGTAAACTTCCCATGCACACTGCATCACATCCTCCAGGTGTGCCCTGCAGTTCACCCATGGAGGATTAAAAGGCATGACAGAGTTGTCAAACATCTTAGATCAAAAGCACAGGAGGCTGGTTACCAAGACAGACTTGAGCCACAGCTGAAAACAAGCAAGGTCCTTAGACTCCAATGTCAATAGTACTGACATTTTCCACGCTGTAAAGACCACAATATACGAAACAGCTGATATCAAGAGGAAAGTACAAGAAATAACTGAAACACATCCAACAATAGAAGCGGCTACTGGGAACTGGAGGGGCGTCCTGTCACAATCAAACACCTATGTGTGCCAGCAGCTCAGCATGAGGAACCTAGACATCAAGCTGCTCTCTGTCAAGATTGTTGAGGGTGGCCTGAGTATACATTCGAACTATATGGGAATGTCTGGGGGAGGCGACGTCACACAGGCGATAGTGGCCACAGCTAGTTGGGCATCTGATAGTCCTCCAGAGGAAGATAAGGACTTTTCCTCTACTGAGTGGAGATCATGGTATACTAGAGGATGTTAGCAGTTAGAACAATGATGTATGAACTTGCATCTTCAGTATAATAGTAGCATTAAAGTAGTTTAACCAGACCAATGAGCTGACTTTCAGCTCTTATTGGGCTGGCCCGAAGGATTAGGATAAAATACCACACAGGCTCACGTTCTCATACTGTAACACATACACACAAATACATTTACTTATGCTTCCATACTAAAAAAGGCATATTAAAATTCATAACAACTTAAGTAATATTTAAAAAAACATAAATTTAAATTCGACAAATGCTATGTTTTCGTGCTTTTATTGTTTACTTATTTTTATATTTTATCTATCAAACCACAGTTCCTCATGAACAACAAAATCGGAACGACTGAAAACGTAAAAGATTGACAAAATTTCATTTATTGATTTATTCCCAAAAGTTGACAGTCACTGTTGGTCATCTTTGGACACTCACATTACACATGTCTGACCGTTATTATCACCCAGCACTTTGAGCACTCAGGAGCCCCAATGTAACTGATAGGTTGTTAGTTAACTAGGAACCTTGTGTTGTTATTGTTTGTATACGATAAAGGAGACCAAGGTTACGGTTAGTGTTGGTTAACATCATGTATTGGTATGAGGTGAATGTAAGCTTAGTCAATAAAAAATAAAATGAAATAAATAATGTGCCAGAAATTTCATAATAGTTAGGTTCTGAGGACACTCAATCGTGTAAATTACAGGTTCCTGTATTTAGCCCAAAGTTAGTTATTATTATTATTATTAAAATAGTTCAACCAGACCACTGAGCTGACTGTCAGCTCTCATAAGGCTGGCCCGAAGGATTAGGATGAAATGACAAGTCTAGGTTAAAAGTCTAGCACTGGGACCTAATAGGTTACCCGTCAATGATAAAAGAACGAAAATGAAAATGAAATTAAAAGCTGTAAAAAGGCATACACTTTCATACTGGAACACACACACACAATAAATACATTTATACTCATACTACCATATATACTCACTAAAACGGTGTATTAAAATTCAAAATAAATTACGTAAGATCATATTTACTTGTTTTTTAATTCATTACACTGACTGATTGATTTTTTTTTATATTTTACCAATTAACTTGCAGCTTCACTGAACATTAAAATGGGTACTACTGAGAATGTTGAAGTTTCCGACAAAATTTCTTTTATTGGTTTACTTCTAAAATTTGATAATCGCTGCAGGTTATATTTTGGACATTCACACAGCACATGCTTAACTGTTATCAGCACACTGCAATCTGGGCACGTGGGAGGAGGGCCACATGGACTGTTCATTAAGTGTCCATGTGTCAAAAGAGTATGGCCTATTCGAAGACGCGTCAGAATTACTTGTGCGTGTCTCTCTCTCTCTGATATGACGAACTCCATTTTCTAACACTGGATTTTATCTGCTTTAATTTATTATTTTCAGGTTCTTCGTTCCATATATTTTGCCATTTACTTACAATGCCTGTTTTTATATGTCTTGTATAATCACTTGTTATATTGACTGCTTCTTTAGCTGCTTTATCAGCCTCTTCATTTCCCTTAGTCCCTACATGGGCAGGGATCCAACATATTTCAATATTTTTTCCCTTATTATGCAATTTATGGAGTGAAAACTTTATATGTTGTACAATATTATTTTTTTATTATAGCTTTGAATGGCCGCTATAGCACTTCTGGAGTCGCTATAAATCACAAAATTATTACACGAGACTTCTCTAATTATTTTTCTGGCTGATACTGTTGCACATAATTCCGCTGTAAATACTGAGGCATTATCTGGGAGAGAGAACTGATACGTTTTGTTTTGGGATACTGCAGCATATCCCACTCCGTATTGTGACTTAGATCCGTCAGCGTATATTGCGTAATGTGGATCTTTTCGGATTATATGTTCTACTGCATGTTGTCTGTGGTATTCTGTTGTTTATGAATGACTTTTTGATAAATATTTCAAGTGTGTACAAATTCTCATTTTATTCATTGTCCAAGAAGGAAGTAATTTTAATATTAAAGGTAATTGTATATATATATTTAGCGACTCAAACAACCTTCTAGCTCTTATTGGGAAAGAAGGTGGATGATTGTTTATAAACACATCTCTTAATCCAAATAATTTTTTGGTTGGAGAATCATTTGTCTGAATTCTCAACGCACTCTTCATCGTTACTAGCTCTCTATGGAGAGGCAGAGGTAGTTCACCACATTCAACTTGTAAATAAGACATTGGTGATGATCGAAAAGCTCCTGAACATATTCTAAGGCCTTCATTATGAACTGGGTCTACCGTTTTCAGCGTTGCGTCTGATGCCGAGCCATATATTTCACTTCCATAATCAACATAGACAGCACTGTTGCTTCATACATTAAAATAAGGGTATGTCTATCGGCTCCCCAAGTAGTGTTCGATAGTTTTTTAATTAGGTTTAATGCTCTTTTACATTTAGATTTCATATATGTTATGTGGGCTTACCAGTTCATGTGAGTATCAAATACTAATCCCAAAAATTTTTATGTTTGGCCAATTGGTATACGATGGTTCCTGATTTTTAGGTCTATTTCTTCTCCTTTTTTCCACTTTTTATTTTTATAAAACATGATTGCTTGAGTTTTATCTATGGAAAATTTAAAGCCTACAGATAAAGCCCATTCATCAATTTTTACTATGCTTTTATTAATGATTCGTTCTGCATGTTTTATTCGAGTTGCTGAATAATATATGGCAAAATCATCCATATGCAGGTTACTTTTAATACCAACAGGTAGATTATTACTGATATCATTAATTGCTAAAGTAAACAGTGTGCCACTAAAGACGCTTCCCTGTGGAACACCACATTCAAAAGGAAATGTTCTAGACAGAACATCATCAATTCTCATCTGAAAACTGCGATTTGTCAAAATGTTTTGTATAAACCTAAGTAAATGTCGACGGATGTTGTTGTTTTGTAAAGTTTTTAATATAGCATACCTGCATGTAGTATCGTATGCTTTTTCAATGTCAAAAAAGACAGCTACAGTAATTGTTTTCGTTCAAAACCTCTGCGTTCTTCTAAGTTACAGAGAGAATCTAATGTAGATCTGTTACACTGTGACCCAAAGTCAGTTAATCATGATATCCTGCAGACTCCCAAATTTTGGTAATCATAAGGTTTTGTGCATGGGATCCAGTTCGGTAATTACCAGGTACTGCAGATGGCATAAACTTTGGTAATCATAATGTCCGGTTGAAAGCTCGATGCTAAATATTTCAAACTCTCCTATGGACACCATAATAGTTAGCGAAAGATGGACCAGTCTCCAAAAACCACAGTTTTCTGTTGAGTATATTCAGTAATCATACCATCCTGTTCATAACCCAATTGTTTAGTAATGAGAATTTTTTTTGTGGCCGGTCAATTCTCCAGTGAAAAATCCTATGACAGTAGTCATAATGCTTTGTGGATGGCCATGACTATGGTCAGAGTATTTCCTGGACTAACAAATGTTTAATAATCAAAACCTGTTGTTGGTAGTAGGAGATTCATCAATCAAAATTTTCAGTAGATGACCCGATGTTTAATCATGATAATGTCCAATGGAATTCTAATGCTCTAAATTTGAAATTCTTGTTAATGGGTCTGATTTCAGTAATTCAGATTTTCTAGTAGATGCTATTACGGTAGACAATAAGAATATCCTGTGGATGGCCCAATATCAGATAACATTCAAGCCTTAAAAAATATAATTAAAATAACTGGGTAGTATATTAAATGTAATTTCAAAACATTCTCTCTCTCTCTCTCTCTGCTTCTGCGTTTATTTATAGGAGAATTTAACTTATATTTCTTGTAAGAAAGAAGAACGATCCCCTATAATTTTTCAGAACCCAGGAAAATAAAAGGCAATTTCTATGCAACCAAGAAGAGAGAGAGAGAGTCACATCAGTAATCCAGAGGGGGTCACACAATCATATATTATAAATATATATATATATATATATATATATATATATATATATATATATATATATATATATATATATATATATATACATATAGTGTGTGTGTGTGTTGTGGCTTTCCTCTTTATTGGGGTAGTACCAGAAGGAGAGAGCCTACACTTCTCACCAATCCTTTAGGGATGAGGTTCCTAGCACCAAGCTGACACTTATATACAATCACAGCTGGGTCGACTTGTGGGCGGCTAACAGGGAAGATGAGAAAGCCTCCCCTGTGCTCTACCACCAACCTATCACATAGTAGTGCAAATGTACTGATATAGATAAACATAATGAATGATGGTATGATGGCAGAAGAGGCGAGTCATAAATTAGATGAAGCAATCAAGTTAGTAGGTTGGTGTGAAATGACTGGAAAAAAAAGACTTGAATTATCCTGGGAAACGAAGTTTGGAGGGTATGAAAGGAAATATGACCCAATGCTCTTCATGGGAGTGAAGTGTGGATGCAAAAGAGAGGAAAAAACGGCTAAAGCTATTTGAGAAATGCATAGCATGTAAGTGGTAAAAAGAACTGACTGTGAAAAATATGGATACCTAGAATAATTTTACTATTAATATTATTCAGAAGACGAACCCTATTCATATGGAACAAGCCCACAGGGGCCACTGACTTGAAATTATAGTGATCTTTTGAAAGGAACAGAAGGTAATACGAAATACAGAAAGAAGAGATTAGCTATTAGAGAAGAAATATAAATCATAGATAAAATGTAAGTAAATTATAAAATTCAAGGAAAATTGCTTTAGAGTAGTAATGCATTTGTCTTCTCTTGAGCTTTTCCACAGTTCATCAGTGTGGTGAATAAAGGACCTTTGGAACTAAGAAGCTCGACAGCAAGGCATATTTGCTGCATATTGGTGCTGCTGTTCAGCAAACCTGGTTGCTCTCAGCAGGAAAGAAGAGGATCAGGGGTCAACTGTAAATGTGAAAGACCTCTGTTAAAATACAACTTATGAAAAAATGACAAAGAAGAGGCCATTGTCAATGGTCCAAGTAATTACTGACAGTGTTAGGAAGGAGAAACCTACCACCACAAACCACTCTGCCTCTATCTCTGGCAGAGGCAGACATCCACACCGGAGAACAGTATTCTAGTATACAAAGGAGACAAATGAACTAAAACAGGTTGCATTAATTTATCACTGTTATGAATATATGAGGCTTTACATACAATGGTTAAATTTCTTGTGGAATTTGCTAACATTTTCATTACATGTTTCTCAGAAGTAAGATGTGAGTCAATAGTTACACCAAGTATAGTTAAGCCTAAGACTCATTTAACAGTCCCATCCACCCGGAGGGGAGGATAGGGTGGATAATCAATACAAGATCTACTAATTAATAGTGTTTTTGTTTTACTGAAGTTCAACCTCATACCCCACAACTGAGACTAAGGACAGCTTCATCTCTCGTAAGTGGAGACTTTACTACACCCACAAGTGTTGCATCACTTGCACACTGAACAATTTTGTTTTCCAGGCCAACAACTATATCACTTGTATACATTAAAAATAACAATCGACCAAGAACACTACCCTGCAGAGCTCCAAATGCAACAGATCTATCAACAGCAACTCGCAGCTGCCTACCTGAAAGGAAATCTTGAAGTAATCCTAAAACATATCAGCCCACTCCAAGATTCTCACCTTATGATTTACTAAATCGAAAGCAGCACTAAAATCTATTTGCATTACTCTACACTTAAAACCCTCGCCCAGGTTCTCTTGCAAATGGCATGTCAACTCTAAAAGAACATTGCAGGCACTTAACTGCTTCCCGTATGCATATTGACTATCAGCCAACAATCCTTTGGATTCCACATACTAATCTGAGAGGCAACAAACTAGAAACTTTTTATCAATCAAAGATGATGAACCCACCAGGATCTTCTCCATCCCAGCTATGAAGATTATGAAAACATTTCTTAACATCTCTAGACTGAAATGTAAATTTTGTAAGAATAGGTTCAGGATGACAAGTATCAAGGGGGGTCACTTCCTCAGCTGATTGCTTAGCTTCAAAACCTTGATGAAGCAATTCCGCATTTTCCTTCAGGCCAGTAACCCTTCTACCATTACCTATTAGTAGAGGTGGAATGGAAGACAAGCCTGACTCAAAGTTAGAAGATGCCAATGATAAATATGGTACATTCTATTCACAGCACAACGAGATTAACAACAATGGTGTAATTTTTCAAGTGAATGATCTCCACTCCATTTGTGGAATTTGGTCCATTTGTCACGGTGAGCTCATCTACATGCATCATCAAACCATGACTGGTCATTTGTTCTAATCTTGATGACCTTTCTACGGACATACCTTACTAAAACAGCCTTTAACATTTCATTTAACTTCCTGGGATCTGGATCCTGATATAACATCAGAGATATTAAGTGCCTGGCAAGTTTCAATAATGTGATCCCAACTGGCTCTAGATTTCAGCTAGACTATTTTTCCAATGGCAGCAGTAGGAACATACCGATTGACAGATATGTCCATCTCAATACCACAATGGTCGAAAGTGCCTATAAACTGGCAGACCTTGGAACTAACGATTGCTGGAACACCTGCGACTATGTCTAATCTATTACCAGAAGTATGTGTGGGCTCCTCAATTACCTGGACAAAATCGGAGGATACACAGAACTCAAGAGCAGACCAGCCATGTTGATCTGTGGAATTTGATACGCCACACACTATACTCTGCATTGCAGTCTCCACAAATAACATATGAAGCTTCTGAATCCTATAGTAAACAAAAATACATCAACATTGTAGAACTTACTGAAAATCTTAAAACAAAGAATGTCATGCCAACTACACTCCAAATTTTTCTGCGATAAATACGTCGTTCAGACCTGGTGTATACAGCCATACCTTGTGCAGATGGGATGTTACAACAATAGAGTCAAGGCCATCAAACTGTAGGATCAAAAATTCAGCCTGTAACTTGTTACTTACATGCAAGTGTACAAATGTCTGATATAAAAGTATCAAATCGTAGTTACTGGCACAACTCTGGAGATAAAAATTTTTTTTTACCTTAATCCCCAATATTTGAGTAAAGTACTATGCAATTTTTCTTACTGTAATAAGTAGCAGGCCCAGGGTTAAGCTCAAAGTCTCCTGTAAGAATTTAAATTAACAACATAAAACTAAAAGCAAATCTAATAAACAGTCATAATAAGAACAACACAGTAAAAATCAACAAACAATACAATCAGCAACAATAGTATTTACGTTTTTTACAATAATTAATTAAAGGATGAAAAAGCTGACTATAAGTCATTAAAAAGCACCTGAAGCAACTAATCGACAAGGTGGAGCCAGGGCACCTTGTAAGGAAAAAAAATGCCAGGCTTGCCACAACTGAGGCTCGGCAGTCAGGATGGGTTTAAAAATCATAAAAAGCTGAGAAGGAAAAGATTAGGTAAAGAAGGTGCTTTCCCAATAATCCACCAAGCAACTTTTGCTTTCTCATCACCCTGTCCTACAAACTTTTCGAAAAAAACACGAAAAAAAAAAAAAAAAAAACTGATTGTACCCTCAAGCAAGGGAACTTAAACCCAAGACTATGGAAGGCCACAGTACAATGGCTATGGCACAGTTGGAGAACAAAGTTTGTATTCAGAGTAACCGTGTCTTAGAAGGGTTGCCTACCAAGGTTACAGTGTCCTTTCCACCAGCTGGTTTGATTTCAGTGTCTCCTTCTTCTAGAAGAGTTGCCTGCAAAAGGCTAGAGAGTCTCTTCTACCCTAACTTGTGTAGGTAGGGGCGTCACATCCTGAAGTAAATGTTATTAAGAAAGAGCCACATTAACCGTAGGTGAAAGAATGGATCAGAGTATTTTAATATTGCTTTGTCATGTAGAAATACTGGAAACGATAAGTTGTTCGAAAAGTGTATATGATTCATAATCGTTTGAGGAAAGACCGAAAAATGCCGGACAGATGTTATGAAAGAGGTGCTGGAATGGAAGGGCCATAACATTAAGAAAATGCAAGACCTCATGCCAGATAGGGGGACTGGCAAAATCTGCTTTATATATATTTACGTATATTTATTTATATTTATACACATACAATATATATATAAATATATACATATATATATATATATATATATATATATATATATATATATATATATATATATATATATAGTGTATAATCTTAACAGCCAAAATGACCTACTAGCTTTAGGACTTCCCCAACTTACTCCAGCTACACTTATCACAAAGTGTAATCTTCACAGGAAATAAAGTGTGTAACTGAGCCCTCGTTGAAACTTCTTGGGCGCTGGTTCAATTTCTGATAAAAAGACGAGAGCTTCTTTGCTTACTTGCTGCATAGTTGTAGCTTATAGTGATAAGCTTATTCAAAATGTCATGAAGCAATTAGATAAGTCGTTGACTGCTGAATTTTAAAAAAAAAAATAAATATTCACACTGACTTATATCCACACAAAAACAACTCATCACACACACACACACACACACACACACACATATATATATATATATATATATATATATATATATATATATATATATATATATATATATATATATATGGCTCAGTATATATATATATATATATATATATATATATAGACATATATATATAATATATAAAAAGCAAATATATACACACACAAAATATAGTACAACACCTTCTGGGAACACTTGGTGTTAAGAAGGCAATTTACCAAAAGAAAGAATGAAACACTTTTAGTAAAGAACATCACGAGGACTGCTACATATGGCAGAAACTTATATTCAGTATTTCAGGGTGAGAGTTCTAAGAAAGAATAAAAACTTTTCTAAAGAACATTTTACTCCCAAAACTTTAAAGAAGGTCCCCTTTGGCCCTGGTATTTTGACTCTCGGTAATCTGAAATCTGGTTTCGTTAACACCCGGTAATATGACACCCAAGCCTACAGGCGTGCTTCACCACTCTTCACTCCACACTTCCAATAAATTTCTGACCATCAGCGTTTGTTTTCTGCCTTTCGTAAAAGCACTTCAAGTCATCTAATGGCCTGTCCACACTAGCGGGCATGCCCGTCAGGCAATTCAAGCTGTTTATATTTTCTTTCGCTTCTGAAGCAGTGTTACCAGACAATGGCATCGTTCTGGCTCCATACTCGGTCGGTCAGTATTGTGGAACGGGTTATGGGAACAATTTTTGCGTCGGGCAGTTAGTGTGGACAGGGCTTAAGAGCTTCTTTCCTCCACGGGTGCTCTGAATGGTACGAGACATGGTTATAAAATTGTCTTTATACCGCCAGGAGTTCGGATGCAACTGCTACATGTCACTTATATATTGAATAGAAAAAAACATGTAAACTAATTGTCATTTTCATTTCATAAATAAGGCAATTGCCTTAAGCTATTTCAAAAAAATATCCTTATTAAACATGCAATTTGTTTATTTTGGGTGTCAAATTACCTGGTGTTAACAAAACTTGATTTCAGTTTACCGCGAGTCAAAATACCAGGGTCAAAAAACCATGAGTTTACATACCGGCCACCCTATAGAACATAAGGACGGCTGGAAATACTACTGAAACCTGAGAGGAGGAAGAGGATCCACACTCCTCTGTGGCATACGTCCCTTGTTTTCCGCATGTGGACTCACACCTCTTTTATCAAGAGCAAACTACTCAATAAAATCTATAGGGTTTACACTTCTTTTGATTAACTGGATCAAATTTATACATTCTTGGGCTGATATACCTATTACAAAAACATTCATTAATGAAAATAGATTGTTATATTCATTTCTATCGTAATAGAGTAAACAAACTTTTTAGCACCTTTCCAACTGATATTCCAATGGTTTTCACTATCATGAATGAACATAGCACCTAATTTCTTCTGCATATATCGTATGTTTTTATTCTGTTATATGCTTTTTTCCAATGATTTTCCAGTTTGGCCAAAACAAACTCCATCGCACGACTTGGATGGGATTTGATGTACACCCCCTTCAATATTGACGGAGAGTGCGTTATGAGTCATTTTTTTTATTGTATTATTGTTCTTAAATGCTAGATTAAATCTCAAGTTTTCAAGTAAAGAAGAATGCCGTAATAACCATGCGTACATTGTAGGAGAAGTGGCTTTTGGAGTTATTGTTATACGTTTCTCCGTTGTTATCATTGTAGTCTTTTTACGCAGCTCTTAATGCGACACATATGATCCTTATATTTATTCAGGATCTTGACGTCGACAAAAATTACAATAAAAAGACCCACATACCCAGAAAATCTGAAGACGCTATGACAATTGAAAGCCTAAAGGTGCCATGACAACTGAAAACGCTCTCCTCCCGGACTCTAAACAGACGATATTGTCGGTCGTCAGCCAAGCAAAGACACCCATTAACACATGGGCTATGATGACTAATACCACGAAAACCATTCGTTATACGAGTGTGTCCACTTCTGAGCTGTACATAAAAAACTCTCATCTACCAACATTTCTATTAAATGAAAAACAATGGCCAAGATTCTTTTATTGACAATAAACAAGATAAAAACTACATAACCCCCTTCACCTCTAATAAGAGGAAAAAGGCTAAAAAAAAAAAAAAACTCAGAGGAACAATTTACCTGCACAGATTTGAGGAAATCAGGCTTTGTCTGTTTACCTGGTCTTTTATTGATACACCTGCTGTGCGCGAACATGCACTTAGTCAAAATGAATTTGCTGATAAACCTACTGAATACGAAAATAATTTACTATCTCAAAAAAAATCCGCATGACTTCCATCAACAGTATTATCTTTATGACAAACTGAAGCGAGAACTATTGCAATCAGTTTCACGAAAATTCAGTCTAAAACCCATGCCAGAGTCAGATCTGCCCCAAATGCACCATATGGCTGGACACAAACACACACACACACTATATATATATATATATTGTCACGTTAAGTGATGGTTTTGCGGAACTGCTGGTTCCCCGCTCGTTCCCTTTGTGGATTGCTGCCTCCTTACCTTCAAGTTTTTTTGTTTTGATGTTCTCGTCGGTGAGCTGCCGTTTTTCTTTCGCCAGTCGGGTCTGGTAGGGCAGCAAAGGTAGCGGCAGTGGCAGCAGCAGCAGGCAGTTTTTGGAGTCGACGTTGGTCGAGTTTATGAGCAGCAAATTGAGCACGCCTACGAAGTGGAGCACGTCGTAGAGGTGGAGTGTGACCATGAGTAGTCGTGTGACCACGAGCTGCTCATCTTTGATGACAGCGTGAGGCTGTCCTGACGTCTCCATCGGGGTATTCTGGTTGGTGGGTTTTTGAAGTTAATCGTTTATTTAACTTTATTTTGTTTAGTGCTGCCTCTTGGTTTTTTTTATGCTTATGGTTTAACTTTTTACCAGACCTGTCTCACTTGTAAATATTTTTAAAAATAAATTAATATTAAGCTCATTTTATTGTTTTTGTTGTTTTCTCCTCCTTTGTTTGTTACATCTGCCGTCAGTCATGTCCTGAGTATGTTAAAGAACCTGCTTAACGGTGGTGTTACATATATATGTGTGTGTGTGTGCATAGTTTCCTTAAAAAGGCTTGGCTCTCCAGAAAAAACAAAATAATGGTCGCAGCCTTATACTTACTTTAACTGATGAATCATACCTACAAAAAATGCTAATCACAGGTGTGCTGAACCAGTTCCCCTTCCCCCAACCCCCATCCCACCCCACCCTATGCTGTTCACCCTTATCTTGCACAATTTCTTCCACTTGAATAAGCTGCTAGTGAAGGGAGTGGGAGGAGGAAAGGCTACTAATACTGCTGGTTGCTTAAAGCAGATGGCACGAAGGCATAGGATGAAAGGGCCAATAGATATAAAAGTAAGAGAGAGTCTCGCGCACAAAAACAAGGGGAATGGATTCCGTAGAAGGCGGAGGACATGGGAATAACCTGTCGTCAACAGAACTGGGCGCAGCGTAGTAAAGTTCGAGAAGCATGGCGAATGCCTGATGATTAGATATGTGTTGTAAGAAACAAATGACATTATAAAAGAGTACAGTCATCTTTACTGGCGTACCTCGTTATCTTGCTAACAGATTAAGGGCAAGAACTGATATGATGAAAACCATCAAAGTGTATTTTATAATTTATGATTGGCTTGATACTTCCATGGGCACAGACTGCAGCTTCAAATTAATACCTTTTGTAATACGAACATATTAACCTATTACAAGTTTCCAAGTACTCACTGAAAAAGAAGATAAATTTCTGTTTAACATTAAAATGAGACACAATTACAAATGCTCTAGACATTGCACCTGAGTTGAGGTAAAACAAAGAAATTACAAGCTCATGGTCGATGAAGTCGACTATGAAACAATGGTGTGCCTGTCATTGTGTGAAGAAGAAAGGAACTTCCTGTTACCTGTATGCCTGCTTTGCCCTTGTCTCTTTTTATTCGTTTCGTCTAGACTTCTGTTTCGTTCTCTCCTAACTCTCATATATTATTTTAAAAGTCTTCGGTTATTTATCAAGATCCAAAAGGTGAAACATCAGCACTTAAACGTACGGGGGTTAGTTTTGTGCAAATAAAGCAGTAACATTTAATCTAATTCCAGAATGTTTACTGCATGATACAAACAAACGAAGAGCTATGAGTCAGGAGAAAACATAATGGAACTGAACTTCCCCCGAAGAAATGGCGGAAGAGTGCGAGGGGTCTGGAGCGAGGGGTATGGGTGGGAAAAAACGGTTGGGTGAGGGGAGGAGAATGGAAAAATAAATCGAAGCAGTAGTGCAGTACAGCGGTCATCACATTTTAGGAAATAAAAATAGGAATTCAGAAGAAATGCTTAGCCTTCCGTGTTCTTGTCTGAAGGTACTGGGAGATTTTGGGAAATTATATTTTATATATCCGTTTTATTAAATTTCATTTTTTCATGTTTCAGGAGTAACAATGGTTAGAGATTTTAAGAATTTTAGTTTTTAGGCAAATTTAATTTCCTGCTGTTTAAGTCGAATAGAAAGAAAAAATTTTGTAAAATATTTGAGAAAAATATAAACATTCACGTCTTTTCCTTCCAGTACACTATTCAACATAGGTTTTCCATACACACTTTAAGAGTTGAACAACCATTTACAGGGATATGATACAATGTTTTATACTTCATGGCTATGAAAATAATTTGGACAAATGTTTCAGGAATAAAACGAAATGTTTCTTCGATAAAACCCCAAGAACTCGGTAATTATAGGCTTAAAGAATATTCTAGAAAGAAATTATAATGTTTAGGGGTTTATATTTCAGAGGAATGGTAACTATGACTTTTAAGAAAATATTTTGGAAAAATAACTGAAACATCTAATCATGTTTCTGGAGAAAGGAAATTGGAGGTTTTGAGAAAATGTTTCATGAAAACAGGAATGTTGCGTTTCATGTTTCTTTATAACGGCTGTTAACATTTAATAATGAATCTAAAATTAAAATTTAATTTTTTTTATTCACAGGGTGACATTGAATTTTCTATCAACCTTGTTACAGACCTAACGGGGTATAGTGAATCGGTAAGCACGCGTATGAATGCAAATTTGCATTCTACAATTTTTAGTAATCTGTGCCGAGAATTTCATTCTTCAAGTGTAAAGGCAATTGTAACTCCAACGGAATGATTACTATGCAATTTAAATTTCGCTTTATTTATTCATATAATGAAGTTGAACTTTGAGTATTTTATAATAAGACTGATTAGTTCTTGGCGCCTTAGCATAACTCGTAATAAAAATTAGAAGTATGTGAGGAACCTTCTGGTAAAAATAATGAATTTATTTCAGTGTTGTGGCCGGTAGAAATTTTAGGATTATTTGTGCTGGAAATGTTTATTTATTTATTCGTCAACAAAGAAAATAATAAATAGAAATAAAAATAAATACGTTATACAAGATATTTTTCATTTTTCTACTTCAACAAAACGGCAACCATAAACTTTTACAAAACATCAGAAGAGTTTAGTCCTTTGTATTTCAGTTCATATTTATTAGAAATGAGTCGTTAGATTAGAACAGTATTTGGGATTTTGCTGCGAAATCTGTTTTTGAACGCATCCACATTTTTTCATCATCTCACAATATCCAATAATCCGAACACATGTTGCAATTGGATTTTGAATGATGAAATAACGAGCATCAGAAATTCCGTCGCACAAAAGATTTTTTTTTGGGGGGGCGGGTCCTTTTTATACTTTGCAAAAGTCTGAATATTACTTTCAATTCATACCCATTCCCGCTCTCTTTCTCAGAACTGAGATCTTTTCTACACTCTCTCTCTCTCAAGAGTTTAATTTTGAAAAATTCCTTATCTCCATCAGTATCATACAGCTGACCAAAATGTAAAAAAAAAAAAGTTAAATTCCATAATTCCAGTGTTTGCATAAACAATGGAATCTACTCTTCCATTTAAAAACTTTCAGCTGCCACTTTTAAGCGTATTAGAATGTGACTGCTTCCATACTTTATTTGCGTAAATAGCAATCCAGCACTTGCATATTCATTTCTTTTGTCTAACATTAACAGGTCCCCGCATCCGGGGAAAAAGAGTACATTAAAATTCACACCAAAGTTGAATACTTTCTTCCAAATTCTCTACAAAATACGACGCTGGGAAAAAGAAGAGGGAAAAATAATTCTGCTACGAGAGAACTGGCGCTAAACTGACATTCAAATATATCTCTCTTATTTTAATGCCGCGGACATAGTCTTCGCAGTACTGGTAGCAATATTAAAGAGGTGGGCATCGACCGTCATCGTTTTCATAATTATAACTTTCTTTGCGACGAATCATTAGTTTTAACATTGTTATCGGCAATCGTCTCAACAGTCACAGCGATGAATTAATAGTAGTAGCAGTATTAGTTTTGTTAGTGTTTACGGTCAGATGGATGGATGTATGACATTTAAGGCAAAAGCTCAGGCACTGGGGCCAAGAAGGCCATTCAGCGCCGTGTTCACGGTCAGAATGGTGTTGTATCTTTTAATTTTTATTGCAATAACTTTCCTTTTTTAAAAGTGATATACTCGTATATTCTGAGCTAGAAACCCTTACCATATTTTCATATTTTTTTTACCTCTGCAGTTATCGTACACAGCCTTTGATGTTAAAATAGCATAAACCAATAAAGATTTTTTTTTCTTTTACGAAAGTGAGTCCTTCACTCCTCCTCTCTTCTCTCGATTTTTACTATGTCCATTATGTTTTCAGGGTTTTATTGCGTTTTCAAATATTTATTCAGAACAACATATTCTTCTCTTGTTCATACTCCAATTTTATTCTAGGTTTTTCTTACCTGAATTCAAAGTATATAAACACACACACACACACACACACACACACATATATATATATATATATATATATATATATATATATATATATATATATATATATATATATATATATATATATATATATATATATCATACGCCTTTATTCCCTTTAGAGGGTAAGGTGTCAGAAGAGTACTGCCTTCTGTCAGCCACGTCTAATGTCACGCACAACGCCTGCCTTAGCTGACTACACCTCCCAACGGTTGGTGATGAAGTTTATATATATATTATATAATTATATAATATATATATATATAATATATATATATATATATATATATATATATATGTGTATAAATATGTATATATATAATTCATATACACAGCTGACCAACCCAGCGCTGCCCGGGAAAATGCTTAATGACAACTGAAAAACTCGCTCTCTCCCTCTTTCTCCTCCCTAACACACTCTCTCTCTCTCTCCCTAACGCCCCCTCTACTCTCTCTCTCACTTCCTCTCCCCTCTCTCTCTCTAACCCACCCTCACTGTTTCCCTCTTTCTCCTTCCTAACATGCCTCTCTTGAGTTCCTCGTTGGACGGGTCGGTACCGTTCTCGGCTAGCACTTTGCTGGCCCACGTTCGAGTCTCCGAACGGCCAATGAAGAACTAGAGGAATTTATTTCTGTTGATAGAAATTCATTTCTCGTTGTAATGTGGTTCGGATTCCACATTAAGCTGTAGGTCCTTCGCTAGGTAACCAATTGGTTCTTAGCCTCGTAAAATAAAATCAAATCCTTCGGGCCAGCCATAGGAGAGCTGTTAATCAGCTCAGTGGTCTGGTTAAACTAAAGTATACTTAACTTTTAACCTCTACTCTCTCTCTCACTCTGTTCTTGTCCTGTTAAGATAGTTGCTTCAAATACATTGCCCAGCATTTTTGACATATTTCACCCCTTCTCACCAACCCTCTTTCCTATTGGGGCTGAACTTGGACTTAAATTGCATCGGGAGTGTTGCTATTCATCTCGGCGACCTCGAAAACTATGGATTAGACACTACTATCTGTCAGTTTTGACAATTTATTTTTCACCACTTCTCACCCCACCCCACTCCCTATTGTGGCTAAACTTGGACTTAAAGGGCATCGGGAGTGTCACCATTCATCTCAGCGACCTCGAAAATTATGGCTTAGACACTATCTGTCGTTTTTGGTTATTTTTATATGTCACCCCCTTCCCACTTCGACACCCTTTGGTGCCAGTGATGTCTTAACCCCCACAGTATTTTCCAGATAGTGAGTCACATGTATGCTAAGTTTGGCTGGAATTGCTCAATGCGTTTCAGAATTATGCTGGAACATACACACACACACATACATATATATATATATATATATATATATATATATATATATATATATATATATATATATATATATATATATATATATATATAATATACATATACACATATATAACCCATTAATATTACATTACACTAAAAATAAATATATAAAACTTCACCTTCCTTCAAGTATGTTTTTCTTGTGATGGTTTAGTTTATTAGTGATTTAACGCATTCGGTTACTTGTGGCTTTAAAAAAATAAAAAATAAAAAAAAAAATATATATATATATATATATATATATATATATATATATATATATATATATATATATATATATATATATATATATATATATATATATATAAATCAATTACATCACTTTATACCCTCTTTGCAGAAGGATAGTCCTTATTAAACTTTTGGAAACATTTAATGATTTTCCAGTATGAAATGGCACTAATTTCCCTAATGCTTGAGTCTGCAATGTCGTATGAACTCTTTCGAACTGATGCATTGAGATAATTATGTTACTGGGTAAATATAAATGCTCAACTTGATGTCGTTTTCAGATGCGAGTTTTTTCATTGATTACCGAGAGTGACAATTGACTATATTCATTTCATGGATAATTAGTTGGATTGCAATAAATGCACAATTAGTTGGATTGCAATAGTTTAGGTCACTAAAAAAAAAAATAATAATTCCTGAGTTCACGAAGATTTCATATATTCTACAAAATTTACTAGTTCATAACATCACATCTGTTATCCAGTCATGGGACTTGTGATATTACATACACATACATACATACACACACACACGTATATATGTTAGATTTCAAATCACAAAAAAGGTAAAAAATTATGATTATACGAACCAAGTTGCACGAAGGAAATGTAAAACACCTGATGTCTCAATTGTTTCACTTTTCCTTCGTGGCTGTAACCTTGTTCATACACACACACACATATCTATCTATCTATATATATATATATATATATATATATATATATATATATATATATATATATATATATATATATATATATATATATATATATATATATATATATATATATATATATATATGTATATATATATATATATATATATATATATATATATATATATATATAAAATCAACTTACTAGTATTAAGAGGTTAGGTACAAAAAAAAAAAACAAGAGAGCAGTCACTGCTACGTTCATCTCGAAGTGTTAATTCAAGAATGAGCCCCCCTTTTTTTGTATGAAAATTACCTAGTAACAGCCACTTCAAAGACGGCGTATCAGCAGCACTTCGGCTACCCTACACACTATGAATTTGTTAAAACAAGTAAGCACATATGCGCAAATATACACATAAGTAATTTGACACTTTACCTACATACATAATCACACATGTACCTAACAGGTGTATCACTTATTATTTATAATTCAGCCATTCAAAAATGGCTAAGGCAAAAAGAAAATCGAAGCTAATCTTCTACAGCCATGTAAACACCTGTAATGTTTATGAGGCGAAATGCAAAACCCGAAGGAAAAATAATACTTGCAAATGAATAAAAGTAAGAAAGTGTCTATGAATACGGCTACGAATACGAACCCGTATGATATGCATCAAATTCTGCTGGTACCTGAACCCACTTGTTGTAGTACCCCAACCATCAATCCATTTTTAGTTACGTAGAGCGCATATGCAATAATAGTATACCAGCGCATGCACCCTATTAATCCTTACAGGTATAAACAGCGCAAGCACATCAACACCAGATCAGCGCATGCGGCTTCTTCATGTGTCGGTGTTGTTTACCTCTTCATTTCAGATCAAGATGCCGGCCAGCCTGAAACTCAGAAAAATTAAGCTCGCTAGACGAGCTTAACTCAGCACTAAAGAAATAAGTTGTAAGTTTTGTGAGGCTGGAAAAGAAAAGTTATTAATAGCAAATAAGCACATTCACCCTGTGAACATTAGTGTTTATTTATCTCTTCATTCAAAATGAAAGTGCTGACAAAGCTTGAACGCTAACAAGATGACCTTGTCTCAGCAACTGAAGAAATCAAAATGGAAATTTCGCGAAGCTATGCAAGTTGCACCCTGTAGAACTGATACAGAATCAACTTGTATTTTGTGTGCGCAGTGTACAGTTACCACCACCTGTGACGATAGACTCGCACTGTTATTTTATGAGTTGAAGTTTAAAATAACAACTGACAATTCATATTCATCTCTCTATACTGAATACTTATTTCTTTTGCATGATCTGATTAGCTTTGATGTAGTAGCTCGTTAAGCTCACTAATATAAGAAGTGATGTAGTTTGAAGGGTTTTTGAGTTTACCACAAATGTACTGAATACTCAGAACCTCTTATAGACCTCATGTTACAGATATGGTTTTTTTTATTTTTTCGAGGGGGGGAGGGGTATCCAACTTCAGTAACTGGTGAAGAGTGCCTATGCGAGACTATCTTCTTAAAATTAACGAGATACCAAAAACTGACGCACGACAGAATATTCAGAGATTACGTTACTCTGTTTGGTATCACTTAGGTATAATTGTGGGTGAATCGTACGAACAAAAGCTAGCTGTGAGTGTACGGCATTGTTGGCCGTATCAAAAACTTTATTTGCTGGTACGGGGCTCGTATAGGCAGCAGAGCCGTTAAGGGATACGACCAGAGGCTGTCATCTCTAGCAGTCACTCTAGATGAACGGGTCTGTATCCTTAGATACGGCCTTTTCTAAAAGTAACGTAAAAGTTGAGCCTCTATTGTAGTGCACAATGAAACTGTTGGAAGAGCAGACCGACAAACTTAGTTACATATAAAGCTAGTCGGTTTTTCTGCGAAAGACAAAAGTCGCAATGAATTATTATTATTATTATTATTATTATTATTATTATTATTATTATTAAAATGGTTTAACCAGACCACTGAGCCGACTATCAGCTCTCATAAGGTTGGCCCGAAGGATTAGAATGAAATACCAGGTCTAGCCGTAGGCCAAGCACTGGGACCAAATAGGTCATTTGGCGTGGGGATGAATGAATGAAAATGAAATTTAAAACCTGCGCAAAAGCATATGCTTTTACACTGGAATACGTGCATACATTAAATACGTTTACTCATGTTTCCATAAATACGCAGAAAAGAAAAAAGAAATATTGAAATTCAGAATAAGGTCAGTAAGATTTCTAAATTGCGTTTTTGTATTCATTAAATGCCTTAAAGTTTTTGCATTTTCATCATTTACTTATTTTATATACTATAAATTAAATTACAATTCTTCATGAATATTAAAATTGGGATGATTGAAAATGTAGAAGATTCTGACAAAATTTCCCTCATCGATTTCTTTCCAAAAGTTGCTAACCGCTGTTGGTTATATTTTGGACATTCACTCAACATATTTCTCAAAATACAGCGTAATGTAAACAAAAAATGACAATGTTAAAGCGTCTTTCATACTACCACTACTGGTACTTCTACAACAACTACTAGTACTATCACTTTATACCATTGAGCTATGCACAGTAGTGGGATTCAGCCGGTTCGCACCGGTTCGTTCGGAACGTCTCGCGCAATTTTACGAGTTCGGCGAACCGTCCAAGTGTAAAGACCAGTTGACCACCCGAATCGGCAGTTATAAATAATAGAGTAGAGCGCTTAACTTAAATTTTAACTGGCAACATAAGTTTCATTACGTATTACCAACAATAACAAAGTCGTTGGCCTTCCTCGTCAAAAGCTACTTGAGGCAGTAATAGAAAACATGAAAAACAGGTTGATGAACTGTGATAGTTGATTATCAACGAACAATGAACAGGATGACAAAATTCATGGGCTGATCAATTTGCTCGAGCCCAATTCGTGGAATATTGAGGAAGTAGTTGTACCTTGGAGAGCTGCTGAAGAAAAACTGAGGGAATTTAGTAAAGCTTTTCATCATGAAATTTGTATCAATGATTTTCGGGACTACGTGGAAAATGTCTTACAAAGTTCTAGCAACCCTGCGAAGGCCGAGGCTCCTCAAAGCATACCCAAGTTAAAAATATTTTCAGTGCTATTGCTGTCAGTTCTGCTGAGGCAAAAAGGTTTTCAAGAATGAATACCATATATTCAGATAAAATCAGTCGCCTTACAGAGGAAAATGTGGCTAATCTTATGATATTTAATCTGATTGGCCTCCCGTTTACCTCATGGAATGCCACTCCTTCGGTCAAGACGTGGCTTAGAAGAAACCACTCTGCTGATGACAGCAGGGTAAAGAAAAAGAAAGATAAAGACATTGATAACAACCAAGTCGCCTATATATTCTAGTAATATAGACACTCCACAATGTCATTATGAAGATGCTTAACCATTATTTAGACATTTTATTTGAGATATAATTGTAATGGATCATTTTATTTGCTAGAATCCAAGATCAACGTTTGAACCTAGGTGGAGCAAATTTGACATGCTTTTTGTGACAGAACCGGCTGACAAAATATTTGAATCCCACCACTGGATAATACCACCGTGATCATGTGAAGTACATATTAAGTGCAAAGTATCACTGAAATAATTTAATAGTCGTGAATACAAAACACTATACACTGAATACAATTTCGCAAAAATAAAAATAAAAAAATTAAAAATAAAATCATTAGCCATACTTGAACTGCAAAGCATCGACTCTTGATAGAACTCACCCGCGAACATGTTAGGTCAATATAAACTAGATCATTATCGCTAATCTGATTGTATAATCAACTATAAGACGGACAGAGCGACAGACACAGATCTTTGCTACTTCCTGGAATACTTACCAATAATTAAACAACAATAATGGTGATAATAAGTTGTATACAATAACAAACAAAACAATAATAAGCAAAATAATCCCTTCACTTTCAGAGGAAAAAGACGTAATGTATTACGTCTGACAGGTTGATTAAGAAGAGTTCTGGCTTTGAGAATTCCCTCCTAAAAGATTTAAATTTTTCCTTTCTCTTCCATTATTCATTTTTCTCCATGGAATGAAACGAAAACATCCAACTGACGTATGAATCTTAATGTGCTCTCCTTTCCGCTACCCGGCGACTATTAACCAAGAAGTACGAATATGCAAATTAATCACCCGTTAAGCTTTATAAAAAGAAAGCATTCTAATGCATATTTGCGCAATATGAATTTATCATACACTGACGCATACTATGTATTTAAGTACTCATAAAATACCTCGCACTACCAAAAAAGAAAGTTTTCATTTATTCTTGTTCATAAAAGTTAACACACAAAAAGTTTCAAAACCTTGAGCGCGCCTTTGTTTAATAAAACACACACGCATATGTGTATCTATATAAATGTATACACACACATACATACACACATAAATATATATGTGTGCGCGCGTATTTCCTTAACAGAGCATATCCCTAAAAATACACATCGCTAACTGAAAAATTGTACTCTGTAACTGCTGCCTCAGGAATGAATGCTTCTGGAGAAAGCTTCTAAAATATCATTTGCTTCATGTACCTGCTCAGAAGACTCATCAGCAATATATCAAGCCCCTAAAGTTACTGCATCACTCACCTTTCTCAACGTATAAAGGTCGCTCTGTTCAAGCATTTTTTCCAACCCATAAATCCACCACTTTCCAGGTGTCCCTCCTATTCCCTCATCCCATTTCCTGACACTTCACAACTCCCACACTGGCTTCTCTAACAGCCTTCCCCCACGGCCCCGCATCAACGCCATTTTTTGTTCTCCAAACTCAGTGATGCCAGTCTCATTACAATTCTTTCTTCACTCTCATTCTATGCCATTCCTGGACATGTGGACTATCTCCTACCGCAATCGATTTTACAGATATAATCCTTGGACTTGCACATCTGTATTCTTTCGCCTTCCTAAATATTGTCTGGACGCTGCAAACACTAACCCTTTCCTGGACCTAAATTACTCAACTGTCCCACACAAAATCACGATTTGTGTTTTTACAGTTTTGCATACCCTTCCATTTCACTTTCGTCTGCCAGATCTGTACCGACTAGCTAAAATAAGACATTCGTAAACAATATAAAGTTCTTATTAACCCAAAGAATCTTTTCCTTGTGCGAAATTATAGCAGACAACCGAGTCACAGATTGAAGGCCCGCTCTCTGAGCCGAAATAAACCAATGAAAATATAGTATTTTACATTAATAAACTTCTGGATTACTGTTATTTGTGAAGCGCTGGATGCCTTTAAATTTAGATGGGGAAACTCATTTACATGAAATAACAGTCGAATATTTTCGAAAAGTTTTCGAAGCTGAAATTTAATT
Source organism: Macrobrachium rosenbergii (assembly GCF_040412425.1). NCBI lineage: Eukaryota > Metazoa > Arthropoda > Malacostraca > Decapoda > Palaemonidae > Macrobrachium > Macrobrachium rosenbergii. The sequence goes on from NC_089790.1 coordinate 31,952,625, forward strand.
TTGAGATACTAGCTTGAACGCTTTGTTATAATATTTACAGGCGTAATTTTCTTTGATGTCTTCCAGAAAAAAAACCATATTACAAAAATACCTAGTCTGTTATTTTCAATTATTTCATATCATTATTTTACATCTGTTTCGACACTCGTAAATTAAAGACATCTTTAAACTTTCTAGCGACTCCGATGGTTTCATGAATGATTAAAGAGCGGAGTTTCCCCAAAAGATTTATTACTATTGCCAAGCCTTAAACACTCAAGAGAAAAATTTCCGACATATCCCAAGTGGCAGTGATGGAAAGCATTATCCACCACAAATTTCGTCTAATTTTCCATTGTGTATGTGTGTGTGTGTGTGAAAAGTTATATACATGCTTTAATATGAAAGTTTTAAATTCTTTTCCCTTACATTTCTTACGTTGTCATTCAGATTAAATCAACTATTTAGGTAACGGAACACCTGTGCTTTATCAGAGCTTACTCAAAAGGCTTTCTTTAAAGCAGCAAGCAGTAAACAGGATGAATAGAGCAGCGGCTTTCGTCTCGCTTTTCTCCGGGGAAACAGTTTGTTGATGGAAAAGTTAGACAAGAAAATATAGCATATATAAGGAGAGTATTCTGGCAACCTCAAATACGATGAATGCCTTGTGAAGTGAGATATGCAAAGATTTAAGAATGGAAGGTTGTTTTCTCTCCATACATAAACATCGCTTACACGGGAAAATATTTTGTGATGTTTAACGGTAATCATGTTATCAACGTCATGAGATTTGCATACACGATAAGGCTATGCTAAATGATAATTAACGAGATATGAAAAACGCTACAATAGAAACAGAGAAAACTGTCGGTGGAAAATACTAAACAACAAAATCATTATCATTATATGTAAAAAAACAAACTTAAAATAAATGTTAATTTAGAATTACATTACCTTGTAAATGAGAACAGTTTCATGGGATATTCTCATTTCCTCTTCCAAATGGAAAAATTCAATTACCCTCTAAGGTAAAAGAATTTTCCATGTTTTTGTTCACTTTGCCTTCTAAATAAAAAGAATGAACATTTTAGATGCAAACAAGTAAACAAAAATATATACATAAATATTCTCACTTTACGTTCTTAATTAATGGATTTTCTCTATTGGCCTTTATTTCATCTTTCTAAAAAGCAATAGTTTCCATAAACAACCCCTATCAGTGGTATAAATTTGACTTCTCAACTGAAAGAACTGCTCTACGTAATTTAATCATTTGTACAACTTCAGAGAAAGCTCAAGGATACTGGGTTCCAGTTGCTCGTGATACACTCTGTTACTTATCCACATTGCTTAGCAATACTCCTTATTCATTAAAAATGAAGTTTATAGCTTCCTTTACACATACATTTTTCTTCCGCCTTCTTTGTTTTAGGTTGCTATTAGGCAATGGGGATATTAACGAACTCGGGGTTCAAGAATGGGCCTTTACCAATATTATATGATTATGGGCCTTTACCAATATTATATTAATATGGGTCTTTACCAATATTATATTATTATTAACATTCAAAAATGGCTATTAAGTTATGCTTGATATGAATTTTTAACATTATATTATTCACACTCAACCGCAGGCATATAAAGAGACACGAGTCATTCCTATAAAAGACAGAGCTGTATACTCGACTGTCAAGCTTTCCTTTACTTTCGTTACTGGCTTCTAGATCATTTCAACAGTAAGAGCATATTACCCCAAATGAAAACAGACAAGTGACAATTTAGACTCCTTGAACACAGATGATTAAGTTCTAAAATGGGAACAACATACGGTAGGGCTGCAGAAAGAGATTCAATAAAAGACTATTGGCAGTATCCTGGCAGAAAACAATTTATATATATATATATATATATATATATATATATATATATATATATATATATATATATATATATATACATACACACACACACATATATATATAATATATATATATATATATATATATATATAGAGTATATATATATATATATATATATATATATATATATATATATATATATATATATATATATATATATATATATTAGCCACAAAGTATATACAGTCAAAGGATAAAAGATACGGAAATGGACGCAAGCACTACACAATATTAAGAGATAAGGCCTGTAGGGAAGCTTCGCCTTAATGGGGGTCCAGTCGGTAATGAAGGTTCCACCAAAGATTGAATTATCTTAGCCTGGCAGCATTAACCTGATAAACAGGAAGGAGGATTTCTTTAATTTTGGTTGGGACTGCCACTACATTTGCTGTCCTCTACCTGTGACCATGAAAGATAAGAACAGGACTTTGTAACTGCCTGCTACCTTGACGGCGAAGGAAAGAGTCCCTGTTAGTTACGTAGCTGGAGGATTTGATCAGCGAATCTGACGGTCAGAAGAGGAATTTCACGGATATAAATTACGACAGCCTGCTACAAAAACCACTATGACAATCATTAGGAAGTACTGAAATACGATATACTTGGTGATAATCATGAATTGTAAACCTTGACGTACCATCCAATCATGATTTTTATATAAAAAAAATTCGTGTATGTGGCGAATGGCGCTAAAAATATTGACAACTTCCATAATGCAGTCTAGGAGTACGAGGCTGTTTATACAAATAAATCCTTACAATCCTTTGAAGTTAATTTTATAGTAATTTTCACGGCAAAAACGCTGGATGGCAAGTTCCTAACATGAAATCATTATTTCTTTACAGCCCATAAGGACACTCACTTCAACCGGTCACCAACCCCATCCACCTCCTAAGAAAACATCTTCATGCAACACCGCTCCGCTTTGTGGACTTTGAAAGTTTGTTCAGTTATCCCGGTCTATAAACCGCCTTTTTGTCACACAAGCGGAGCTATTCAGCCAGACAGACGGTTTATTAGCGAGATCTCTTCATGGAGCACCATTTCCGAACATGTACAGGGCATTTTCATAGTGATCCTCGTAGGAATCATTTCTCATCTCCGATATTGTTGGTTTATTGTGCTGTCGTAAAACAGTTTTATCGAATCATTCCTTATTTTGGGTTTTTATTTTTTTTTAGCATCCCATATCCGATAATTATAACAGTCTTATCACCATATTAATGATCAAGAACTTCTGTATCCAGTATCGGTACGATCAGCTACATGAACAGGGCGCCCTCGCATTACATACCGAGGAAATATGTCAACATGGAACCAGACACACTCGACAACTTTTAACCAACAATGGGTCACGTGACCACAGGCCTGACAAGAGTGACAAGGAAACACGCAGCCATTCAACTCTCAAACGTTTCTTAAGACAAGAGCTAGCGAGAAACGGTTGCCTCCTACCAAAGGATGACACTTAATTTATTAATCTATTATATGAAATTTAGGCTGTTGAGCCAAGCGCTGAGGCACTTTAATCCAGTCATTGTTTAAAAGAATGAAAAGAAAGAGATAGTGTGGTTGGACAGCAAGATAAAAGATACAGAAAAAAAGTAGTACAAGAATCTTAAGGTGGAGATTAGCGGAAAATCCCAAAGTTGCGCAAAGATGCATTAGTTAGAGAAGTTGGACAGCAAGATTGACGAAAAGAAGTGAGAGTGTAGTTAAAGCAATTGGTAAAGTAAAAGGCTAGGGGCCGAAGGGACGCTGCAAATACCATTTAGTAAAGCCTACAGTGAACCACGAGGCGCACTGACGGCACTACCCACATACGGGGAAGATGACACAATGTTCGGCATTCTAAAAGAAACAAAGGAATTAACTAGAATTATCGTGTTTCCTCGAACCTCCAGCTGCCTAACCTGATGTTCCTGGTGACGAGAAACAGTACTGACCCTACAAGAAAGAAGAGATGCCAACTCAATTGAAACAGGGAAAAGCGAATCCCTACAGTCCGGGTAACTTGATCACATGGCACTTGAAAGTTGTCTGGTAAACAAAGAAACTAAGGAACCATCTTGCTACACTTTGAGGAGATACTGAGACCTGCTGTAAAACAGCTACTTGCGAACAATTTCATCCACACCGAACTACGATATGATTGTCTTATATCATGAATTAATTTTTTTTTAACAAAAGCCCATTTTCAACGTACAGAATTCCCCTGACCGTGTACTGATCGCCTCTTAGAAGACTGAAAATTTAAACTAATCTAGCGCAGCTCGGATATTGCGGAAAAAGAAAATCATGGAAAAGATCAATCCACAGGTGCCATTAGCCTTTCATTATGAAGGGGCTTCCAGAGATCTCGAACCGAATAATAAATGCTTTCAGAATATCATTAGTTTGGTCTTCATCCCCCCAAGCAATCATCACTCCATTTCATATGCCATTTTTCTTTTAAATTTTCTTTGCCATCTCTTTGAGAGAGAGAGAGAGAGAGAGAGAGAGAGAGAGAGAGAGAGAGAGAGAGAGAGAGAGAGAATACTACCAGAGATTGTCTGTGTAATTAAAGGGCCCTCGTCAACAGATAATTAAAAATTTCGTAGTTTTATCTTTTTGGTAATTGGCCTTAGAACCTTTTCCTCGCTCGTTTTCCCCTTTATCTCCGTTCATCAAAGGCATAATGACCTCCATCATGCTTGGAATCACTCCGCCCTCCTTCCTACCTCTGTCCCTCTCGGCAGTCCCTAATGATGCTGAATTGGATCTTACTTTTGATCTTCATAAATTCCTTGATTAAATCCTCTTTTTTTTCTAATTCAAGCGTCATATATTATGATATCTTAATTTTTCGTTTTAAGCCTTTACTTTTTCGTTTTAGTTTCTTTCGATACAGTTTTTCTTGACATTTTTGGTGCCTTTATTTTATTTTTTTTAAACATACAGTAGGAATCTACAATATAATATCATACAGTAGCACATGCCACAGTCTTTAAAATTACATGTAGTTTATTTTATGACTGAACTTATAAGTAACACTTAAATTTTAATGATTTTCAATTGAATAGAGGCCTGAATTAATTCATTCTTACAAGATTTATAAGTAAATATTAGACAATTCTGGACCGTTAAAGAACAAAAATAAATACGATACAGGATCAGTCCTATAAAATACTTATAAGGCAATACGTCCAAGGTCGACTAATATTTAAGACACAACGGCATTTATGAGTAAATTCAAAACACGGTTCCAAGTCACCGACGTCTAGAAAGAACAGTACAAGATAGTCCTTTCGTAAGGAAAGCACTTAAAATTCACTCTTAAAAGAACTCTTCTTCCCGCTGTCGACCTTTGTGCTTTACCTTTTGCTCCTTACAACAAATGAAAAGGAGAAATCACGCTCCTGCATACATTCGGTGCCACTTTCCTTAACGCAATGGACTATAGCAGACACAGAATCATGCACTTCTCATTGGACTTGTGGTTTTATCAAATGATTTGTAAGAATTTTATGCTTCAGTATCGATCACGAAACTGATTTAAGGAACATATCTCAAACTGTCATTATATGAATTATACTATGTTTAATGAAAATTATGCATGCAATACACAGTGACACATATATAATTAATACATATATATATATATATATATATATATATATATATATATATATATGTATGAATGTATATATATATATGCGTATATGCGTCAGTGTGTTTCTATGTGCATGCAATATATATATATATATATATATATATATATATATATATATATATATATATATATATATATATATATATATATATATAATATATATATATATATATATATATATATATACATAATATATATGTATATGTATATGTATAACCATTACATAAACGATTACTACCACTTTCGACGTTGAATATTAATGACTCCTCTCGGACTCAACTGAGACAACTAAACAGACACCAGAAGACAGAGGAGTGAAAATGTCGGAAGTTTATCGCAAATAATTTCCATATTATTTTTGTAAATGGTATTATTATCTTCTACAGTCTTCTCCATTTTTTTTAATGTCTGCTTCTGTTTTGCAGGCAGATTGTAGTATCTGTCCAAAGGACAAGCGGCAAAAAGAACATTAGTATGGTCGGAGAAATGATAATAAAAAAAAACCACGTAAAAAATGCGCCGAAGTTTCTTGGACGAAATGGAGTTTTCTGTACAGCGTATAATGCTGTATGAGCCGCGGCCCATGAAACTTTCAGCCACGGTCCGGCCGTGACCTTTCCTACAGCGTTGCCAGACACACTATTGGCTAAATTTAACCTTAAATAAAATAAAAACTACTAAGGATAGAGGGCTGCAATTGGGTATGTTTGATGATTGGAGGGTAGATGATCAACATACCAATTTGGAGCCCTGTAGCCTCGGTAGTTTTTAAGATCTGAGGGCGGACAGAAAAAGTGAGGACGGACAGACAAAGCCATCTCAATAGTTTTACAGAAAACTAAAAAGGTGGTGGGGAGGGAAGGATGGGAGACTCTCTCTCTCTCTTAATCTCGACGATCTTCTAAGTGACCCTACGTAGCTGGTGTGGCGGAGATTGGCTGATGTTGTCAGGAAACTAGTACGAGATAAATGTAGTTGAAACAGCTATCATTTTCAAGAACACCGCTTTCAACGGCATTCAGTTTATAGTGTCTTCTGTATTTTTCTTACTGCATTCTTCTCCTCAGCAGCTTTTGGCGCAGGTGAGGTGCTTATGTTTCTTACAGTCTCTTTCTCTCTCTTTTGTTGCTGTTTATTATTTCAGGAAAATGGTATTGCTCTACGTTGTATTCCTCTCTCCCACTCTCAATAGTGTTTGGCTGGAACTAGTTTCTTAAATTTCTCCATATGACAGAGGAGAAAAATTAAATTCCATGCAGAGCATTTCAGTTGAGCGTTTTTTTTTCCAGGATATGCAGAGCTTCCAGAAAGCACACGCTCTGACGGCATCGTGCTTTGTCTATGATTTTCACGGCCTTAATGAATTCTTTCCTTTCCGGGACTTCGAGCTGATGACCGTAATGATTAATATGGCACCTTACTATAGGTGTTATGAAAGACGCTTTGATAGTTTGGTAATTGAGTGATGGCGCTGATTCACCAGGTATGTAATTTTGTAGATGGGTTATCTTTCATGATGAGCTGGCTGGTATTACATGATTTGTATTACATGATGCGTTTGACTTTCTCTCCACTTACGGCAATGATGCAATCATTTATAATCTTTTTAGCACCTTTTCATCTTCCTAATGTTTTTATTGCATATGGGTCTGGAAAGTTTAATGTAGTTATTTTCGCAGTCTTTGTTACTAGGGTTGTCACTGGTGTACCGTTTATTCACGGCAATTCTGGTTTGCTATTCAACCATGTTGTTCAAGAGGCCTCTGTTGATGAGGATATGCAACGACGCCTCTATCCAGTAGAGAACGAGAGAGGAGGAGGTTATATAAGCAACCGACTGGGGCCAAACGCCAAGAGAAAGGGAGAAAAAGACGAATTGCCTTCCCTTCACCTGAATGAACCATTATACTAAATCACAGCAAGGATATGGCCATAATGGCAAAAACCCCCAACCTCCCCAATCAACACAACCAAGGAGGCCCAAGTCTCTTAAGGCATGTCCGCTTACAGTAAAAACATGTCATAAACATATGTTGTCAACTTATCATATACACATTACAAATAGGTTAAACACACGTCAATGACCATTAGTAGACAACAAATCTTCGACCAGTGCTGTTTAGGAACACCAGTAAGTCGTTTACATATATTCAACCAATTGTGATGTGTGCGCAATGAGTTAGCAACGTGTTTTTATGAAATGTTTTACTGTAATTTCGACTCACCCTTGGGATATGAGCTTCACAGCATGAACATCTAGTAGAGCAACTGGCCAGAGAAAATTTGAACTGCCCGGACATCCACTACCCTTAAATTCGTTCCCATACTATATATACTTGTACTTTTGTATTCTATTCATTCCTTGCTCTGGTAGATGTCACCTGTGTTCACACTGAAACACTAATATTGAATAAAAAAAAATGACAGCAACGTATATCTTTCCATGCCCTTCGATTATCGTTATTTAAAAAGTTTAACCAAACCACTGAGCCGATTAACAGCTCTCATAGGGCTGGCCCGAAAGATTAAAATGGAATGGAGTCCCAGGTCTAAGCCATAGGGCTAAGCACTGGGACTAAATGATAAATGAATAATGAAACTTTAAAAATATGCAAAAAGGCATATGCTTCCACACTAGAACACATGCACACATTAAATACATTTACTCAAGTTTCCATCTGCACAACAAAAATAAAATAAATAAAACTGAATAATGATAAAAATCAGAATGACTTATTTTTAAAATTCGGATTTTTTTTATATATATTAGTGGCCCAATGGGCTTTTGTATTTTCATAAATTACTTTCTATACTTTATCAATTAATTTACACTTACTCATGAATATGAAAATAGGGTCAATTGAAAATGTTGCAGACTGATCAAATTTCGCCAATCTATCCATTTCCAAAAGTTGGCATTCGCATAACACATGTTGAACTGTTATTGTCACTTTGCATTCTGAGCATTTGGGAGCTGGTTCATGTGGGCTGTTCATTAAGTGTCCATGTGTCAGACGAGTATGGCCTATTCGGAGACGTGTCAGAATTACGTGAACATGCCTCCGTCTTTGTTATCATGAACTCCATTTTTTAACTCCAGGTTTCATTTGCTATTTGCTTCAACTTACTATTTTCAGGTTCTTCATTCCACTTATTTTATCATTTGTTTATAATGCCTACTTTCATATGTTATATAATCATTAGGAAGGATATTTACATTCGATCTTGTCATATGGGCTGCTTCTTTAGCTGCTTTATCAGCCTCTTCATTTCCCTTAACCCCTACATGGGCAGAGATCCAACATATTTCTATATTTTTCCCCCTTATTATATTACTTCATTTCTTGTACAATGTTATTTTTTGGTTTGTAACTCTGAATGGCTTCGAGGTTTCTTTAATTATTTTTACGGCTGATGCTATTGCGCATAACTCAGCTGTAAATACAGAACTGATACATTTTGTCTTGGGATATTGCTAATATAGCATATTGTCTACATGCTAGTGAGAAGAATACATTACGAAAAACTGAGAAGTCTGTACAAACTGATTGCCACCGAAACAGCAATTGTTTTATTTGAAACTTCCCTTACAAAAGGACTTTCGAATTACACCTTAATGCGGTTACACGATCCTGATGCAACAAGAGGAGACATCATCACCTCCTTCCAGAGAAACCTTGTGCTTTGCCAGTTGCTTTAGAAGACAAGGGATCGGGAAAAAAAATTAAAGTGGAATTAGATGCCTTGCACACACCAAGACGATGCCCCATCCAGAGATTGGAGATGCCCTTCAGCACCTGTAGGAGGAGAATTACCAAAAGAAGTTAAAGTTACTTTGTAGAAGCTTGCTGGGCTCAATGTAGGAAACTCAAGGATCCCCCAAAGGAAGAATGACTATATCAGTTTGACAGAACACAAACTAATGCCAGAGGAAAATGAGCTCTTCAATCTCGGCTTCAACACCTAAAGTATCAAGAAACCAAGTCCCCTCATCAAGCGGCTACAGACTGAAGTCCTTTTTGACTTTATCCAGTCCCTCAAGGGCCGACGTGTGATCAGATTGAGCAACTCCCTCCAACCCCTTCTCCTGCTGAAGCCCACATCAACTGTGGTGCTCCCTCCAGCTGTTTTCTTCTTACCAACAAGATGAAAGACACTGCCAAAAGCTTGAAGATGAACCAGGGTATCACCACAAGGAGGGCAGATAAAGTAGCAACTCCTGGTGTTCACCAACACAGACAAACACCATGAAAAACTGAACGTAATCTTGGCTGATGACTGAATTTTGCCAAATAAACAACCCAGTTAACACTGGAGGAGATATCAACAAGACAATCGAGATAATCCATAGAGTGAGGAATGCCTCAAAGGCTTCCCCCTGGCCTTGGGAAACTCCAGACCCATGTATGTATACAGTACTATTAAAACTCACCAGCCTGGTAAGTCGCACATTACACCTACCTACAACCTCACCAAAAGACTTAATGCTCACCTTTTTTTGTTCCTAATAGGTATTATATCCAGTCATCCACAGGCTTCCTACGAGAGCTCTGAAGCTTCCCTTCAATAGGTATCATTGCTTTGTTGAATTCTGAGAGCCTATTTACTAACATCCTTGTAAATGAGATGATTAGTCACATTCTTGACAGAATATAAAGGAGTAGGCAATTTGATGTCCAGATCTTCTGTCTTTATTTTATTTAGCTTGGGTGGAAGTATGGTTGATGCTTTCATTATGAGTACCTTCATTCTCATGTTGAATAGTCAGGTTAGTTTTCATGTCTGCATAAATTCTGTATTTCTCGATTTCTGAAGATGAAGAACAGGATTTTTTTAATGTCTCAGGCTAGTTTATTCTTGTGGACAAGTAGAGCCTCCTTAAATGTAATGTGGAGAATTTTAGTATTTTTAGTGGCTTCTTCTTTGGTTGGTCTCTTTCTGAAGTAAGTGCAGGGGGGATCTTCCTCACAGCGTATGAAAGTGGAAACCACATGGTTTTTCTTATGGTCTTTTTGATTAAGTACTTGGTTATTTTTTATCATCAAATTAAGCACTTTATCATTCTTGTACTGTATGGTCAGCCCCCCCCCCCCTTTTTTTTCCGAAGAATATTTTACATCCATTTCTGGCAGACAATTTAGATGCATAGAGGCATTATAGGGGAGTTACTTGGTTAGGGGTTGGTCCTATTCCTTGTACCATTATTCACAGTTCTCTTACCTGCTGTTGACTAAAATTTGTTTTAACCTGTTCAATTATTTAAATGAATCTTCCCAAGTCATGAAATGGGACTGGCCCCTTTGTGCACTCATAAATTTCTATACTCAGTATTTTTTGGGGTACTAAATTTTTTATTTCAACATGCCTTCGTTTATAGGTATAAACAAGTGACAAGCCTATCTTCATTACTGTGTTACAGACACCCAAAAAGGGGATTTTTGCCATTAATGATGTTTTCGTAAGGGAATCTGAGACCAGAATTGTCTATGAAGGCACACTGTAGTAATGCAAGTTGTTCCATTTTGAAAAGAGACAAAAGCATCATCTGCATATCAGGAGTATAACAGTTAACAAACCACACTCCTCTGAGAAAGTCCATAGCTGCACCATCTACTTGGCCCTTATACTCTACAGTATGAGGGGGCACTCTTAGAGTATACTGTACATCTTCAAGGGTCCTGAGAGCCAATTATTGGCTCTCAGGATTATAGACAGTTATGAATACTGTCTACAATCATGTCTATCATCTCCTTCACAGGTATTTTGGCAATCATGCCTTCTGCATTTAGTATGGTAATAATGCCCTACTGTGGTAAGCTCCTAACGACATGGAGGAAGGTTGATGATAATTCTCAGCAATTATATGTTGAGTAAGTAAGTTAGAAATGCATTAATCCCTTACGATATCTAGTAGGTTATGGTGGGTACCTGTATAAGGGGATCATGAGCCTGAGTAAATTTATGAGAAGGTTAAGTCCTACAAAATTGGGAACCCCTTCCTCCTAATAATTTCACAGATGACCACACCTACCTACACGATAGCAAAATAGCTCAATGTACCCATTAAGTATTACTACCACCTCAGATCTGCTGCCCGATTACTAAAGAGAAACATGATCTTGTGATTTCCGTTTTAGTTATTGTTCTTTACTTTTCCCAGCTGGGAGAGTAAAGTACAAGGCTACCAGTCAGAAATCTGGACTCCCTACTCCCTTAAACGCTTTTACTTATGAAGATCTCGGAACATCATAAATTGCAAAGAAATCTTGTGATTTGTGTTTTAGTTTATTAACATTAAGATATTTACATATTTACAGCTGTCAAGAGTAAATCAACAAAAATAAACATCAAACAACCAAACAGTCAGTCAAATAGATATAGCAAAGTTAGTAAAAATAAAACATTACCATCAAAACATCAAAATCAAAGTAAACGCTTACGCTACATCAAGAAAACACAAACATTCCAGACAGCATAATTATTACAATTAGTATCAGTTAACATAAATGGTATAACCAAAAGTACACAAATAACAGATCAATCATTAAAGCAGCACAAATAACAATAACCCAAATTATCGTAAATACCAAATACACTGATAATACATAAACATCTAAGATAAGTATACCTTAGTTTAACCAGACCACTGAGCTGATTAACAGCTCTCCTAGAGCTGGCCCGAAGGATTAGATTTATTTTACGTGGCTAAGAACCAATTGGTTACCTAGCAACGGGACCTACAGCTTATCGTGGAATCCGAGCCACATTATAAAGAGAAATGAATTTCTATCACCAGAAATAAATTCCTCTAATTCTTCATTGGCAGGTCGAAGAATCGAGCGCGGGACCAGCAGAGTGCTAGCTGAGAACGATACCCATCCGTCCAATGAGGAACTGCATAAACATCTAATGATAATCAACAAGCCTCCTACAGATAATACATAAACTTCTACTAGTGCAGCAGATTGCTGTAAAATCGTTCAGATAGTGAAACAAGCATGAAATTTGGCACAAACATTCCTAAGACTACGCTCTCTCTTAGAAAAGGGCGCTGGCCACCTGAAATCCAAGATATGGCTATTTTTCAAATGGCCGCCATCTATGTTGAGATTCACTGGTTTGGGAGCATCTATTGATGGAATATGCCAGTTTTTTTTTTTTAAACTCGACTTTTAGGTTATAAAAATGTTCCATACCACACATTTTATTGAAAACCCTTACTAAATGAATTGTAACCAAGATGGCGTACAAAATGGTTGCCATAAAAGTTTTTTTTCTATCCACAGCGCTTAGCAGACATAGAGACCAACTGTTTTTATTTAATGGTATATTCATGTGATCAGACAGTTTAACTAATATGCTATTTTCAACTGAAATAGTAATGGTATGGTCACATACAACATTGTGTCTAAGACTGTAACCATAAAAAAAGAAAAGAAGAGAAATACGGACTAAACGCAACCAATCTATGTATAGGTCTCTCAACCTACACCTTTGAAAAATTCGAGGATAAGAAGGTAGGCATAGCATGACACGTTGGATGCTTTGACTGTTCTACAGGAGCAGCTTCTTGCCTGAAGAAGTCAGTTCTGTTCTTCTTTATCGGCTCATAGAAGGAGACTGCATTGTTTGCCAAAGAGTCTGAAAACTTCTGAAATTTAGTGCGGCCTCTGTCAAGGTGTGTCTGTAGAAGTTCTGCTGAGCTGGGGTGGGCAATGTCTTTGTTGTCAATGGAATACAGATCCTGGCTCTCTTCCCTGAAAAGGACTTCTGGCAAGTGTTGCAAAGCCAATGACAGCTTGCTGACTCTCTCCAAGAATGTCTTCTGCGCATGAGGTGTTTGTTCATGGTGTGTTGTCTGCTCATTAGACTCCTTACTTTGAACCTCTGTTTCGTATGCAGACACCAAGCGGATGATCTCTGGGCCAGCCACCATCCATCTTCTGAGTGCTGACGGATCTTCAGTCAGCCCAATGGCTCCGCCATCAGCCTTTATAAAGGCATTGGTCTGCTCATGAGCTTGGTCAAGAGCCATTGCTGAGAACTGGCGACTGGTCTTGTGCACAACAAAGTTGCCAGCCTTGAACTCCTTGTGCAACTCTGGGTGTGAACTCTCTAGGGTAAGCATGTCCCTGAGGTGAATAGGCAGCCAACGAGCATAGTTTGTATTATTGTTGAAAAGAAGTAGGGTATCAGCTCATGCAATGCCTGGCAGTAGAGGACAAAATTGGCCTCACGGAAGGACCTGATCAGTAGGAATATCACAAGTTCCATAGACAACACCATGTGCCAGAAGTGGAACTGTGGACTCTGCTGTCTTCGAAGGTCACACCACTCCTCAAACTCTAATGCCTGCTCATTGTTGTTTGCTTTCTCAGCACAGTAGTCAGTGTATGCTGTCCTCAGGAGTTTGTACAAACTAGAGGCTGTAACCTGGTGCATCTGCCGTGTCCTGGTTACACTTGCAGCTGACAGGAAGGATTCTGCAGTTCCAGATGAAGCAACTCCTGCCTCCACCAGAGCTCCTGTCCAACCACTGCCATGAAGAAGAGTACCAAGAGATGTCATTGCTGCCATCTCAATGTGCAGACCACCAAACATTACCAGATACTTGTCTTCGCCATACTGATCAGGCCACTGCCACTGCACCTGCTTTGCTACGGCATAGATTGGCTGATCAGCTGTGATTATGGGTATCTGGCCAGGGTTCAGAAAATCAGTGACATCCTGCACTTTCTGCATCACGTGTTTGATCGTAGCAACAGAATGAGCCTGATCACGCAGGAGAGGAAGCAATGAAGTTATGGTTACTTCAAATTCTGGGCTTCTCTTCATTGAAGCGTGATGAGCTGACCACGTCAGATTCACTGCATCATCTATTTCCTGGGTGACTATGACCTTGTCAGCCACTGATACTCCAGTGCAAGCTGTGGCCCCAAGATATCTGTGGGTGGCTTTGGTATTGCAGTGTTTGGTGGCACAGGGTTCTTTGTTTGAAAGGAAGCTGGTGAGATGTTTGTGAATGTGTCCGGCAATTCAGGCACCGACCTCACTTTCTCAGGTGCAAACTTTAGTTGCTGTCTTTCCTGTCCAGTGTTCTCCTTGGTGGGGTGCTGAAATATGGAGATGCTAGTTCCATGGAAGGAGGTAGTGGCAGTAGTTGCAGATGGTTGTGGTCGATGTTGTCCATCACTGCAGTGGTGAACAACCCTTTTCGCAGTACTGGGGGACAGACCACACCCTCCTCCACATATTTGCTAACTGTGGCATCTCCTAACTGTGCAGAGACCCCAGTACTCTGTCATAAGAGATACTGAGGCCATACTGATGTAGCATTTCAACCAGGTTTCTCTTCCTGGTTTTGGCATAGACTGAGAGTCCCATGTAGACTGGGAATGGTGTTTCTCTGTCTTTGGAGTGTCTATGAGTTGTTGCTCCCTCTTTGTATCGGGAGTAGCAGTTGAACTGCATGAGCTGTGCAATGGCCTGGTCTGACTTTGATGCTCCAAATCGTAACTGTGACTTGATGTCAGCCCCATGCTCAACCATCCCTACAAACTGGAGCAGGAGAGGAGGCACAGAATTTCGTACACAAGCCTCAGAAAATGTGCCATCAAACCGTGACTGATGATCAAGTATAGACTTTCTGAGAATATTTGCTGCTTTAGCAATGATAACTGCCTCTGAAAGATCAGATGATTGAGCAAGTGCTTTTCCCACATCCTTTGAAATGCAAGTAATACATCTCTGCCAGATTTATGAGCCTCAAGTTCTGGAATTTCTGCCAGAAGTTTGTCTTTGAGTCTCGTGGAATTTACACTTGGTGACTCTACACCTAATTGTTCCAGACGTTGTTGGTAGAGGTGGCAAATATCTGCCAGCCGAAATGTGACTGGATCATCTGAACAAAGGTTGTTTTCAACAATGTATGTCATCAGTTCTGACAGAACTAGTGGATACACATCTGATTCTGACTCAGTGCTACCTTGGTCTTTCTCAAGGCTCCTCAGGTAGGACCTTTTTCTGTTGTAGAGGGCACAAAGACAGGCATGGTGATACTTAAACTCCTGTGCAATGACATCCCCACCAGTCAACTTAGCAAGGAGCTTGCCATCACTAAGTATCTCTGCACATTCACGCAATTTCAAGTCAAGGCCCTTAGTACTAGCCTGTCTGAGATCAGATGCAGGTGCCACTTTCTCACAGAAAATGCAAACTTCATTGTCATGACTGGTTCGGCGCAGTTTTGCACGACTAGTCTCAGTGTTGCTGGTCTGGTCATTGATTGTCGCTTGCACGGTCCAGTTTAGTGTTGTTAAACAACAAGCGACAGTTCACATGGTATTTTGCTGCATTTTTCATGAGAGTGGCCTCTATGCCATCACCTTCATCCAGCCTTGCTGGATCCATTATCAGTGGCATTTCATTAATTTCACTGAACATGGGAATGTTCCTTGCCAGCATTGTGTACCCATCATGGTCTAGGACATGATGACTTGAGGTGATGTCAAGTGCTCACCTCTTTTGTCCTTCTGACAAAGACAACACAAACTCCAGTTTGTTTTTCTACTGCTCAATATTGGATTGGCATCACATTCTGCCATGATTTCACTTTTGATTAAGGCCGAGGGGTTATCCTTTTACCACCTTAAACAAAGCACACATTCCTGTATGGGATTCAACTAGGTTTGGTCTCCCTACACCTAGCCCGATCATTCATCCAGTGCCATTTAAGTCCCGTGTGATCTGTACACCATCCGGGTAAGTACATGAACCATCATGTACAGCCCCATACCCTTGGCTCGGCTCTCCTGCGCTGGCACATCCTGTCTATTCAGGTGCGGCTATCTAACTATAGCTGGTCTGGGGCTGTTAGAAAGCATTTGGGACACTAAACTAAACTATACTACAACTACTAGTCTAAGACTACAGGATTAGTAAAGCTGGATTAGCTGGCACTGAACCCCATGCTGAGTTACACAGCAGTGATGTCACCAGTGTGCCCTGGTTGTGTGCAGACATACACTCTTTTACATTTATTAATTTTCCTTCAAAATTGATGAGTTATTCGAAAGAGATGGCCTCATTAGGATCTAAAACCACAGAAACCAAGATCCATGCTTAAAACGATAATTGTTGAACGGGCATTATTTCTCATTATAATTATTGTTTCTACCTTTTCTTGGCAGCCATATAGCCCCATATTTAAAGGTAAACTGTACTGGGAAGCTACAGAAACATAATATTCACAAGAAATAGTATGGAAGAGCTTTACCATATTGCTAGAAGCAAATACATGCCATTCTAGTGAAAAATTAGCCAAAATCTGTCGATACTGGCCGCCATCTTGGAATTTGGCCGCCATATTAATTTTTTGCGTGGCCAGCGCCCTTTTCTGATAGAGGGAACTTAAAGAGCACTTGTGCAAAATTTCATGCTTGTTTCACTATCTGAACGATTCTTATGAAATATGCAATTATCTGCTGCACTATACCCAGAGATGTCAAGACCACTAAACAAGGGTCACAGAGGATGACCATCAAAGGTCGTCGAGGATGACCACCAAACAACTGCCGTGAAGTCGTCGAAACCGCCCCATAACGGCAAACAGGAACATCTCCATGAAACAGACGTTCACAGCAGAGTCGATGCGACAGCCAAACTGCTGTCCCAGAGGAATGCCTCCTCTCCACTGATGACTCGGGTTAGCCATCAACTCATCCTCGATCTCGAACGAAGTTCACTTCCTCGAGCACTGTATAGTCCAACAGGTAACAACTACCTGTCCATGCTGCTTTGCTGTCTGGACCCTAACTCGATGATTACCAAGACTTGACTATCGCTACCAAAGCGAAGACAACAGACGTAAACTCTGTATGCACAAAAAAACAAGCACCACCGGGAAAAGGAGTGCACCCTCAACAAGGGAACAATCGTTCCACAGACAAAACAGGCACTAAGCCTCACATCAGGGACAACTAAACAAACTGGCCCCCCGAGTCATTAGCTAGAAAAACTCCCCAACAGACCTTCCGAAACGTGTGGTAACCTGTGAATAAGGCTGCAATGCCTACAACACTTCAATTATCTACTGTACGTACAGAATTATTGATTTCTGATGCATATGGTGTTTTTATAACACCTAAATAGCTCCAAAAATGTGCATTACTGATATAGAAGGAGATAATAAGGGCACTATGCCTTATTTGTGTATTTATATATAAAAATATGTACTACACACCAGTTGTTTCATATACTCACTATGATTCACTTCTGTTTGTTTTTCACTTAATTCTTTTTTTTTTGGGGGGGGAGAGGCAAAATGTTTGTATGACTTAACATTAAAGTCTGAGATCTTTTAAAATACTTGTCCTTGAATTTTTATAATTTAGATATTACTCATGCCTGACTTTGTGAATTATTATATTCATTCCCTGCAGAGCATAAAAAAATAGTTAGATTAAAATGAACACTTTGAAAAACCAGTGTCTTTCTTGTTGCACAGTTTACGAAATATACTAGAGAAGGCTTTATTCTGATAACTACAACTGCTGCTATTACTACTAATTAGTATGACCACACACAAAATCTACTTGATAACCATAAAGTCATTGAACGGCGGGAGATCTGTTGCAAAATTCCATTCATCAGGGTTACATAATATCCATATTTTCCATTTAAACAGGAAAACGCCCAAACCGATTTCTCAATAAAAGAAAAAGATCACACTAGAATGAAAAAAGCACTTGATTTAATATCAACCTAAAAACCCTTCCATCCTCTTGGTCTTACTGTAGTATTAGTTTTGTAGTAAATCGGCAGGGCGAGGAACAAATGAAAACCTAAATTACCATAGGCCTTTCCATCCGCACCCACAATAGAATAAAAATCAAGGACAGCCAAATGGCATTTATTTTTCATGTATTTGTCTTTTTCAGTTCACATATTCTTTCCATTTTTGCACTCTACAACGTTGAGAATTTTGTATTTGAAACAATGAAATATCCCGGTCGATACCAGGATTCCACCAAATGGCCTAAGCTGAAAAGAGCCCTTTTGTACCCCCAAAGCACTTGAATGGCAAACCATACCCAATAGGGAAGGTCCCCTTTCTGTACATATTTTTATTGCCACGGATTGCTGACATGAGCCTGCTTTTGCAAACTGAATCACATCCCACCAGCAAAGCCGATGGGTATTCCGAAGGCAATTTCTACTTAGAAATTTTTATGACCATCCCCGTCAGGTGAATTCATTAAAACGTACTGCGCTACAAAGCAAGTTGTGTGTGTGTATATATGTGTGTGTGTGTGTGTGTGTGTGTGTAAAAGTCAAAGTCAAAATTCTTTATTCCATTAAAAATGGCTATTACATACATTTCATCACTCATTCTAGGGTAACATAAGTCCATTCATCGTTTTATAAAATGTTTCTACATACTAAGTAATATTCATTATCACAATACTTATATCTAGTACATAGGAGGTATATTGCAATACAATATCTCTAATATCGGTAAAAACAGAAATACAAAATTTTCCGATTCTATGCAATAGAAATGTGGTAAAATCAACAACGTATAATGACGTAGTCATAAAATTAATATGATCCTTAAAAACAATCAAATTTATACTCATCAGGATAAGCTTTCCAGTCAATACAATAAATTACCTAATTCTGTTAAAAGAACATGCAAACAGAGTTTACGACCGACCAGAGATGAAATTTCACAACTTTTGCTCGGTGTGTGTGTGTGTGTGTGTGTGTGCGAGTGTGTAAACATCAAACATCCAGGAAAGTCAAATCATATGAATGAAAGACATTCATGTCTCACACACGAAAACGTCCATTTTGATTCCCTAGTCAGGCAGGACAATGTAGGAACGATACCTGGAACACACTCTGCCTTTATTGATCTAACCAGTGCATTAAAAGTGAATGCACATATAAACGCCCTTGTAAAGAATGCAAAAAAAAAAAAAAAAAACACACATGGGACAAAATGGGAAGACACTAGCTGCTCGATTGAAACCACATGTATACAACATAAGAGTTGACAAAAGATCCTTTTAACGCCACGATTTTTTAAAAAAGCACACATTTACGATTCAAGGTTTTAGATTCTACAGCCATGGCCACTGCTTGCTCAACTTTTAAATTCACCACCAAACCTCTTAGCCTGACTTCAAGTTACACTAGACTGCATGAGGAAATAATTTGTTTATATACACATTTTATTGACAACCGGTTCCCATCTACTCTCTCTTTAGGCATATCACAAACTTTCAGACGGTGTTTTCATACCATAATTTGCTGTACTTCCGCTTCTTAAATTGCCTCTTTACCAGTCTTTCATCGAAAAATTTTTTTACATGACCAATTATTCACAATAATTAACCATATTGGTAAGTCAGCTGTACGCCAAGTTTGCCGAGGCTGAAAACAAATCTTACCGTGATGTTACCTACAAAACAGGTGTTAAAATAAAGAACCCGGAATTCTCTAAAATAACACAATAAATGTAAACAAAGTAAGATATTACGATTTTAAATACTAGATACAGCTCTGAACAACCAACTGTTAACTATTTATGAACCTTTGTTCCCTTCAGCCTTAAAAATGGGACAATTGTGGTACAAAAACGTTGCTGATTTTGTATGGCAGGTCTGTCCTTTCATGGCTGATTTTACATGCATACGTGCTCCACAGAGAAGTACACGCTAGATAACTGCCCATATTTTACTGAAGATGTGTGTGTATAAATAAATAAATAAATAAATATATAATATATATATATATATATATATATATATATATATATATATATATACATACATATACATATATATATATATATATATATATATATATATATATATATATATATATATATATATATATATATATATATATATATATATATAACGGATGTGTATAGCGAAATATACACATAAAATACTGTAAATAAAGCCTCCGAAATTTTAAAGTTTCTCATCATATAAGTCTTTGTGTATGCTCCTAATGATAAAATATCTTCTAAAACGATGCAAACAAATTTATGATCTGCCCTAATGCAGATGATATTGGGCACTCACAAGGGCAGCATTATGCAAGTAAGGAAATCGTATTCAGCCATTTTGCTTTGTCGGGCATTAATATTCAGTGAAGGGTCCAAATCTTTCCGGCTCTAGTAGTCGCCTGTGCATTTAGTTTTCTGTAAAAGAAAACTATTGTGCCGGCTTTGTCTGTCCGTCCGCCCTCAGATCTTACAAACTACTGAGGCTAGAGGGCTACAAATTGGTATGTTGATCATCCATCCTCCAATAATCAAACATACGAAATTGCAGCCCTCTAGCCCCAGTAGTTTTTATTTTATTCAAGGTTAAAGTTAGCCATAATCGTGCATCTGGCAATGATATAGTAAAGGCCACCACCGAGCCGTGGTTAAAGATTCACGGGCCGCGGCACATACAACATTATACCGAGACCACCGAAAGATAGACCTATTTTCGTTGGCCTTGATTATACGCTGTACAGAAAACTCGACTGCGCCGAAGTGCATTTATTACTTGTTTTCTCTCGATCTCATTTCGTGAGCAAACTATCCCTGGATATGTGCAGGGTTTTCATAACAGCGTTCTCTATCTCCTTCCTAGTCGAAGACCAAACATTTCACTGTACATAAACAAGCATCACTGTGGACTCTCAGTATGAAGGTGACTGTCTATCTGCCTGCATAAATCTGTTTCCCTCTCTCTCTCTCTCTCGACTTCCAGCAAATATGCATTCATAGATACATATGAAAGAAAAAAATATAGAGCATCGTTACACTGTTTAAGACAAAATAAAAGAAATATTATTTCCCTGGAACATCGATGGTAAAAATTACTATAAAAAATGACAAAATTTAAAAGAATTCCTACATCTTATTTGTCATTTGTAAACGAGTACCATGGTAGCAAAATAATTTTCATATAAT